>NC_039248.1:20379777-20462277 GCF_003368295.1 Carassius auratus | reverse complement strand
TCTGAATATATCACTAGAGGGATTTATTGAAGAGCAATGCCCAAATAAAAATAGATAAAGGGATAAATAAGATGTTCTGCATTCTCATATACACATACGCAGACACAATAAAAAAAATATATATATATCATAAAGCCGACAGCATGTGATAATGTGAAGAGAAAACAGAGAAAGAGAGAGAATAACAAAAAATAACAAAGATCGACATGGTTAATTAATGGTTAATAATTATTTTAACATCCAATTTGGGGAAAAAAACATTCAAGTGATATTTTTGAGTTGCATCTTATTTTTATTTTCTAAACTGCTGTGGTATTGTTTTGAAGAAATTCTTACAATCTATCGCCTTACTGAAGCAGATGGAAGCCTATTTTTGTCTCTTGTCATTTGCGCTGATTTTCACTGAATCATAAGAATGGCTGTCAAGTAGCACACCTAAATATATCTTAAACTAGGCTCTTCTATTCTCAGGTGCCATAAATACCCCAATAAAAACTGGTTCAGAGGCAGAGATACCACAAAACTTTCATCTTGAGATCTTATAAACCCAGAAGTTTAATTACAATAGTTGCCCCATACACAACTGTAATATATATGTACATACTGTATATTATATATATATATATATATATATATATATATATATATATATATATAGTATATCGTCATATAAATTAAAAACATATATGCAACCTATTAGAAATTGGAGCAATTTCATACATTAACATATGGCATATATGATTGCTACATGTAATACATAAAATGTACAAACTTAAATTGTATGATATTCCATGTTTTCCCGTAATCCTCTAGTCTGCCGATGGATGTGGGACAACCTCACCTGCTGGGAGCCAGCAAAAATTGGTCAAGTGGTCTGGATGCCTTGTCCCGAGCTATTTGAATTCATGAGTGAGCAGAATGATGGTGAGTACATGAACAATAACTCAAGGCTTATTGAGAAAGTATATTAAGTAATCAGACTAAGGTTTTTGCCTGGGAATCAGTCCTTATCTATAGACCAGAATAATGTAAAGAATTAGATTGTAACAGTGGTATTTTAGTATTATTTATAGAACTTTTAGAATTAGGTAATTTAGTATTCAGTTTTAGTTTTATATTTAAAGTTTTAGTATTTGTCATTTGTATTAGTGTTTTGCATTTCTGTTTAGCTCTGTTTCTTTTATTTCAGCTTTAGTTTTTGTCGTTTTAGTACTTCAACTTGAAATAGTTCTATTTTAGTTTCTACTTTTTGTTCATTTTTTTTAAGTCTATATATTTCACCAAATAATTAGATTTATTATTATTTGGCTCCTCATTCTTTCTTTTTTTACTTCATGAAACACCTTTTTGCACCTTTTGTAGAGTTTGGAAAGGTCAGCCGTAACTGCACCGAGGAGGGCTGGTCAGAGATGTTCCCTCACTACGTAGATGTTTGCCCTTTTAATGAAAATGGGACAAGTCCAGTAAGTGTCCTTCACTTTTCCTGCTTTCTGTTCCTTCTGTATCTCCTTCGAAGTTTTCTAATCCCTTTCAGCCTCCAAAATCTCTAAAGAAATGTATTTATTGTATAGAATAAGATTGACATCAGTTAGCATTTCTTCCCTCTGTTTGCAGGACATGTACTATGTGTCAGTAAAGGCTCTTTATACTGTGGGCTACAGCACCTCACTGGTGTCTCTCACCACTGCCATGGTCATTCTCTGCAGGTTCAGGTGAGAGGTCAACCCAGGTCAAGAAAGAGGTCATGAGCATTCATTCTATTCTTAAGTTTCAGAGGAAACTAAATTATATACATGGACACATTTGTCTTAGTGAAGTGTTGAGAAAAACAACTGCACATAGGTATTAAAGAGCTTTCAGTAATATTTTTATACACATTTGTAAATTATATTTGGAGCATAATTATTTAAGTTAAACACCTAAAAATAGCTAAATTGAATTAGTATGTAATTTTTTGGACATTTCAAATTGTATATTGTAATATAATACTGACAAAGATTTATAAAAAAAAATAAATAAATAAAAATTCAAGGTTATATCAAATTGTTTAATTGTGATAGTAAGCTTTATTTCCATAGCACTTTTCACATACAAAAAAGTCACTTTTTGTGAAAAGTGGTTCACAAAAAAAAAAAAAAAACATACACTTAACAGTTATTCTCATGCACATAACATACAAATATACACACATACACAAAACATACAAAAACATATTGCTAATTAAATGATTGTGCAACAAGGACAGTTTGTCCAACCTATCAGGGCTAAAAGATAAATATAATTGAATATCATCAGCATAACAATGGTATGATATTTCTCCAAAACTACCAATAATCTTCCCAAGAGGAAGCATATTCAGGCTGAACAGCAGAGGGCCAAGCACAGAACCTTGGGGCACACCACAGGACAAAGGAGCAGAGTCTGACATATATGTTCCTTTCGGACACAGAGAAACTCCTGTCTGAAAGATAGGAGGAAAACCAATCCAGAGATAATCCAGTAATGCCCACTGTTGTTTTCAGTCTATCAATCATAGTGGAGTGGTCCATCAAAACGCTGGTATCAAACGCTGCTCTAAGATCTAATAGAACCAGCACAGAGCATTTACCCCCATTAGCAGCCATCAAAATATTATTTAAGGAGGGCAGCCTCAGTTGAATGATTTTTATGAAAACCAGACTGAAACTTATCAAAGATATTATGAGAATCCAAAACCTTATTTAGCTGATTCGCAACAACCTTTTCTAAAATTTTAGAAAGAAAGGGGAACTTAGAAATGGGCCTGTAGTTTTTAAATGAAGCTGCATCAAGATTGTTCTTTTTCAAGATAGGCTGAACAACAGCATGCTTAAAGCAGCTAGGAACCTGGCCCAGCTGAAGAGATAAGTTTAAAATTGAAACCAAACATGGGCCAAGATGATTTATGGATTTTAAAAGTAAAGTGGTAGGTAAAATATCAAGAGGGCTTTGAGATGGTCTCATCGTGCCCACTAATTCAATAATGTAATTCAGGGTAATAGGGAAGAAAAAGTCCAATATTGAAGGTCTGTGATCTTTAAAGAGCCACACAGATGGGAAATCAAAAATTACCTGTATTACAGTGTATGATGTAGCTGGCCATCAGTGTAAACAATGTGCAAAGTAATTAAACCAAAAAGTACACGATTTATAAAGTTATTGGCTTCTAAAGTAAGGAGTCGACTCTGAATCGCTGAAACGAGTCGTTATAGATTTCAAATCTTTTGCCCATCTCTATGTATGTCACTAGAACACTTTGCATAATAATCTCCGCCTACCGTCCTGGGAGAAACGGAACTCTGACCTGCCCCACCCCCCACACAGACGCTCTGGTTGGTGTGAGAGCATCATGTCGAGGAGACAGTGTGTTTTTAATTGTAAAGGCAAGTTTGTTTTATTTTCACTGCCAAAGAATGAAGATCAGAAGAACCAATGGCTAAAGTTCATTTTTACCACAATACCAGAGCAGTACAACAAATCCCTTTTGTTGTGTTCACAACATTTCACTTATGACTGCTTTTCTAATGTCGGTGAGTACAAGGCGGGATTTTCAAAGCGTCTGGCCATAAAAGAGGGTTCATTACCAACTTTATTTAGACCAACGAGCATCTACGAATCACAACGCGAAGTATGATTATGAAGTTATGTTTTTGTTTTATCCCGAGCGTCTTATCAGTATGTGTGCTGTCTGCAGCCTGTTTGCGCTGATCTTCATTTACAAACACGTCATTAAAATGAAGTGTAACTCCGTGAATTCTCAACGAAGAGACATGAGAGAGATATTTATAGAAAGCTTGACATGTCTACTTTAAAACTAAACAAGTGCTGCCGAAAATATTCCGTGATAAAGTAATCCATATGAAAACAACGTGATGCCTGTTTTTCATGTCTCCCTTCGTTATATCTAATGTGACCACACCCCCGCGTGAAATCTATTCAGATTCAAACTGAAGCGTGCGGCTTGAATACACCCACACAGAAGAAAAAGCAGCGAGACTGTTCAAGTTTTTTATTTTACTGTTTGCTTCGCGGTGAGAGGAATAAGACATAATTCACCCAAAACAGATGCTAACGCATTGTTTACCGTGAAGTTGTGTGCGGGAACAACTAAACAAAACTATGTCAGTTGACCAATCAGAACACAGTATGCTACCGAAAGGTGGGGTTTAAGGAAACTGAATCTTTTGAACAGCTTCGCGCGAACCGTTTGGGGATCTCTGAGAATTGAGGTAATTTTAAAATTATATTTTGACAAAATGACAATGTTTTTTAACCTTGGAGGGATTTAAACCTAATGTACAGGACTTATAAACAGTGATAGGAAGCTTAGAATTCTCATCTTACTGGCTCTTTAACTATATGATGGTTCATGTGACACTGAAGAACGGAGTATTGGCTGTGAAGAAAATAAAATATTTAAAAAAATCAACTTTGCTATCACATAAATAAATTACAAATATACAGGAATGAAATACAAAATATATTAAAATAGAGCATAATTATAATGTTTTGTTTTCTAACATATTTTTTGTTTAAAAAACTTTTGAATAGCACTTTACATATAGGATGCACATATATAATGTATACTGTTATATAATGTATAATGCATGTTTCTTTATTGTGGTTGGCTTTGCCCTCAGGAAGCTGCATTGCACCAGGAATTTCATTCATATGAACTTGTTTGTGTCCTTCATCCTGAGGGCCATTTCAGTCTTCATTAAAGATGGCATTTTATATGCAGAGGAGGACAGCAGCCATTGCTTTATACACACTGTGAGACTCAGTCTTTCTCTCTTCACACTGCACACAAATACCCAGGCAGTCATGGTGATGGGCCCATTAACATCCCGGGTTGCCCATGTCATTTCTTTGAGGAAGGAATTAGTCTCAGAATGACACGTTTGTGTTGCTGTTATGTGCTTTAATTTGCTTCAGATAATGAGGTCTCTGTAGTCACCTCACAGTTGCTTTTTGCTTGGCCAGCTAGCTGAATGTGCTTTGAATGTTTCCCTGTGCAACAATGCGACTCTTCTGTTTTTAAAGGGATAGCTGACTCAAAACTTGTTTTTTTTTTACTCCCCCTCATGTCATTACAAACCTGGATGACTTTAAACTAATTTTCCAGCGAAATTATGTAAATGTAAATTAGGCTTTAGTTAATCAGAATCAAATAAATGTTTTGATTATGTGGTATTCACTCTGTGTTGTTCTTTTTGCAGGTGGAGTGTAAAGCAGTGATGGTATTTTTTCATTATTGTGTTTTGTCAAACTACTTCTGGCTGTTTATCGAGGGCTTGTATCTTTTTACGCTGCTTGTTGAGACATTCTTTCCTGAGAAAAGATACTTCTACTGGTACACCATTATTGGATGGGGTAAGATCAGGGTTAATGTAGCTTATAGAGTTATTATATCTAACACTATAAAAACGTTATAGTATAATGTACATATATATATAATGTATGTAAATATAAAATATGTATGAATAAAAAAAATTAAACAGGACATCAATTTCATACATGTCCACTGTAGAGGACACCGGGACTTAAAGCATGCTTATTAAACATATTTGGAAACACAACATATGACCATAGAAAAAAATTACATATCAATATTCCTATGAAATGTGAGATATTATTATTAAACTCTTGCCAATTATCACTCCAATTATTGCACTTATTTTTTCATTCTATGTTGCCCCAAAAACACATTAAAATGCAAAGTAGATACAATTTATAGATACATTGGGATAACTTGTTTATGACCATATTACACACATTTTGCATTAAGAAAAATTGTCTTAAAAAATATCTTTCATAACATAGTTGAGAATCATCTTTACATAAAGTTTTATATAAAAAAAAATGAAAACTGATTTGTGATTAAAACAATCACGTCTATTCATGTCTTTTTATAAAAAAAGGACTTTTTAAAGTCCCGATGTCCTTTAGAGGACATAGCGTAACATATGAATAAAGTATAATTTGTCTTATACTTTAAACAATGTAATGACATGACAAAATACTAAATTCACAAAAATTCTTATTATTTGTTTTCCTGGTTGTCAGGGCATATCTAGTAAATATAAAAAATACATAATAAACACATGTATTTCATACATATATTTTGTATATATAAAGCAAAATATTTGTTTGCAACAATTCATAAAATAAGTGTTTGTTATATCATGTGAAAATCTGAAATTACTCATATTTATTTTGATTGTCCATGTTTTTCCAGGTACTCCAACAATCTGTGTGGCTGTCTGGGCAGTCTTAAGAGCTCATTTTGATAACATTGGGTAAGATAAAGGATTTTTTAATACAAATATAAAAAAAACTAATATGTTATGTAATGAAAAAAAAAGCTGAAAATAAAATGAAAAACCAATCAAATTGGATAAATGTCTGACATTGCCTGCAGTTGCTGGGATATTAATGACAACGCTGCCATCTGGTGGGTGATCAAGGGTCCTGTTCTTGCCTCCATCATGGTAAGGATAGCACATATTCCGTCGCAATAGACTTTTGACTATACACAATATGTCTTGAAATAATTATACACAATATGTCTTGTCTTTTTTGCTCTCAGATCAACTTTATACTCTTTATTGGCATCATTATAATCCTGGTGCAGAAGCTGCAGTCTCCAGATATTGGAGGGAATGAATCCAGCATTTATCTGTTAGTCATATACATATACCACAATGTTTTTATATTTTCCAGTTTCTAAGATGAGCATCATTACAATCAGATGTGAAGTCTTTTTATGGCTTGATCGGTGTGTTGTGTGATTGACAGGCGTCTGGCTCGCTCCACTCTTCTCCTCATTCCTCTATTTGGAATTCACTATACCGTGTTTGCTTTCACACCGGAAGATGTCAGCAAAAGAGAAAGACTCGTGTTTGAACTTGGTCTTGGTTCCTTTCAGGTAGAAGCCGCCTTTTGTCTTGTCATATTTATAGAAAGAGACAACATTATTTTTTTTATTTGCTTAGATTTCATGTGTATTGTGTGCACTGTATCATTGTATATGTACTGTATTATTTTGATGTCATTGTCCATCTGAACTGAAAAAGTATTACTACTTCCACCTTCATTTATCCAGTACATTATATTTACACATCATTTATATCTTAAACAAGATTATAATAATAATTGCTACTGCTTTATTCAAACATTTACATTTTTCTTCTCAGGGTTTTGTAGTAGCTGTCCTTTACTGTTTTCTTAATGGAGAGGTAAGTCCTTTAAGTGCTATTGAAAAGAGAAATAAAGTGTGCAATTTGGTTTAGCACGGGGGAAAAGCAAACCCAGTTACCTCCAATGGGAAAAATCAAGATACATGTATGCTTTTTTTTTTTTTTTTTAGAAAAATACTTAAAAAAAATATTGCAATTGACAATTTTTTATTTTCAGTAACTGTTTTGGATAAAGTCATCTTCATTTTAATATAAATGTATATATTTATTTATTCATTGGCATTTTATTATAAATTCTACCTAGAAAACATCCAAATTGCATTCTATTTGCATAAAGCAGTGTCTCTGGAGGCCCTTTCTCATTGCAGTGCTCATTACATGGCCATACATGTAAATTATTAAGCAGCTGGATTTAAAATTCAAGCTTGTCCATGAGCAGCATGGAAATAGATCTGCAGATCTACTCCTGTAGGATCCAATCAGCTTAATAACCCACTGAAGTTCTCCCCAAAGGTGCAGTCCGAAATCAAACGAAAATGGCGCAGCTGGACGGTGAACCGGTACTTTGCTGTGGATATGAAGCACAGGCACCCGTCTCTGGCCAGCAGTGGTGTGAACGGGGGCACACAGCTCTCCATCCTCAGCAAGAGCAGCTCACAGATCCGCATGTCCAGCCTGCAGGCTGAAACACCGGCCACATGAGCGCTCAGACGACCAAACTCCGTAGAACTAGAGCTACAAAATAACCTACGTCAACATCCAAGTCCTGTTTCATCTTTTGAGTCTGCATAGTGTCGGTTGAAGCCATAATATCTGTCAACCCTCCATAGATGACAGGCTTTTGCTACAGAACTCTGAGGAGCTCACAACCAATGGTCTATTGTGTGCCAAGCAAACATGGATACCTTTGATACAGACTTACGGAGGAATCAGATTTGATCCGAACTGAATGGAATTACAGACCGAGGGGAAATAATGATTCCATAGCAATCCAGTATTTAGGATGTGTTCATCCAGAAAGCTATAGCTGGTGAACAAAATGGATATTTTTGTACATATCAACATCACAAGTCTCTCGTGCTTCATTTCTCTGTCTGTGAAGATTTGTGACGGTTCGAGATTCTCAGTATTTGATCATCAAAGCATCATCGAAGAGGACGAAGACAGTAGCCCACCTCACCGCAATGGGATGCGGGGCATGAAAAGTCCTTTTTGAAGGAGAAGGAACCACATGTTTCACACAGGAGCTTAATGAATAACTCATCCCCAGTTCCTAATACCAATTTAATATGTAAATATTTCCATATGTTGTAACTGTAGAATGAAGGACTGAAGGAAAAATCAAGTTTAAGGACTACGAAGTTTAAGGATCCACATTCTGGATGCTTCTTGGGCACAGTGTTGGAATCTTTTATAGTCAAAACCTCATTAAAACAGTGAGTAACTTAACTTGTCAATTTGTTTTCATGAGTAGATTCCTCTTGTGTTTGTACATGTGTTCCTATTTTTTTAAACAGCCGCTAGTACAGAAAATGTCAGTTAGAATACAACAAGTTCATGCCACAATGTTGGCATTATATATAACCGGGTAATATGGGTGTAATAGATTTGTAATATGCATGTTGATTCTTCCCCCACACACTTCTATGACTACTAGCTGTCATACACTGAATTTACAGCAAAGAATTATGAAACATTACACTCTTATCAATAAATAAATTCTGTATAAGCTATTTTATTTTATTTTTTTCTGTTTAAAGGCTGGAGCATTTTCTTATAGCTGTTCTGACACATATTTGATCTTTTGCTCATTTTGTAATTTAATGTCAAAAGCATTTACAAATAGAGCACTTTTAAGATTCCAAAGAAGATTTTTTTGAATATTTGACCTCTTAATATGTCATTTGCCGTACAAGTTTGCATGTCTTTGCGACTGATGTCACTGCATAAGAAGATGTTTTTTTGCTTCTTCAAAGTGCCTTTTTTTTGCACAAAAGAGACATCAGTTTGGTTTTACAAAGACAAACTGCAACACATAACTGCATCCCTCTTTGAAAGTACATTCATTATGCTTCAGCAAACCTTAAGAGGCCTTGAGAGAATTCAAGCTAGTTCCTCTCTTTTCTTTGGCGTATCTTTTTACAGGCCTTCAGTTTTCTTTCAGTAATCCTTAAGAAAGAAAGAAAAAGGTTCGTGCATATGTAATTTGATATATATGTAATCATTCCAAAAACTTAAAAAAAAGTTTATTTTGGAGGATAAATGTTTTACATAAAAATGTATATAATAATTATACATTACAGTTTTTTCCCCCATTTTAGTTAGTATATATATATATATATATATATATATATATATATATATATATATATATATATATATATAAAATTATGCTGTGAAATATTATTTAATAAATGCCTTGTTTTTTAAACGATTACTGATAAAGAAAATGCACACAAGGTCGAAAAATTTCAATGTTTTAATATGATAAATACTTATTTATATGTAAAACTACACTGTATTATAGTTTTGTTTTTTGAGTAATTACTGATCATCTTAGTTTGACTTTAAGTGGAATGTTTAGTGTGTATAATTGTTTTAAAAAAATTATTTAAAAAAGGCAGGGTGATTCCAAAACGTTATTTTGATCTACAGTAGGTGGGATCAGTTATTATTATCCATGTAGGGCACTTATCATCTGTACAAGGTGTAAAATGACTTTGATTTCAATAAATGTAATTTTAGCATATGACAAAGAATTATGATTAGCAAATAAAAAGCAGCTGACTAATAATTATTGAATATTCTGTACAGTGTATTCAATTAAAGCATCGTCTTCTCAAGAGATGTTACTTCTGTAAAATCTGTCTCAAATTCAGTGACACAATCAGTGTGCGCTCGTGTTACTCTCTGAGTAAACAAGCTTTGGCAATACATTGTGGACAGATTGTGTGCAGAGAAACAAGTAGGATTCCTTTTTACTGTAAATGTCAAAATGACACAAAAGCTAGTGTGTAACTGCGGCTGTTTCACACATCATAAGCTGGGGTTTATTTAAAAACCGAGAATTGTGATTAAAGAGCTCTTGGTGATAATGTTGTTTAAATGTGCAGTTCTCAGCATCGCTGGCTATTCCTCTTAAATGATGCATGCATTTCCTGTGATCTGTTGGGCGCTAAAGCACACGAAGAAAGTAGGTGGCTTATTATATTGATGTACAGCAATATGTTTGTTGTTTTACGAGAAAATACCACAGTGACAAAAATAAGTGAGTATTACCCATAGGGCCAACAAGCATGTGCACTTTCTTAAAACACATCTTGACTATTTTTTTTTTATTATATCCCGGGAATTATTACAGTGTTTTTTGTAGTCTACAATAGGCTGAGGACATTTTAAATGATCTAAAAAACACCTCTCTTATACTTCTCATTTATAGTAGTGGGATTGCAGTGCTGCTACAGATTCTACACACAGACTTACCCAGAACCAGAAAACTTGCACATTTTATACCTCATTCAACAGAAATGACTGAACCTTCAGCACACGGGCCTGCAAGCACCACTACACATTTATACACAAAAATGGGCTGATGGGAAACGAAGTGAACTGTCAGCATTACACGGGTATGGAGATGGAAATGTGTGGGGTTTTATATTTCACAAAACAGAAATGTACTTTTTTTTTTGTGAGTGAAAATGTATTATAACTAATACTGTAGAATAAGCTATTGATTTAGATGTAATATATGAAAATTCATTGTTGTTGTTGTTTATGGAGTATGATACACTTAATGTAACCTCATGCAAACTACATGTGGAAACTTTGTTTCGGATTTTCAACTGACATATCACAAAACAAGAATGTAGGATTTAGAATACTAATAATACAGAGGTTTGACAGACTTGTAATGACTAGATTCATTTAAATGTTCTAGATGATGTTTACTGCACCTACACTTGCTTTTGTGGAGAGTTACTGGCTTTTTATGTTTTTCTTTGTGCATATGTCACTGACTGTGATGTGAAATAATTTTTTGTTGGATGTATGGTTAATGTTTTTGCACATTATAGACTTTTTGAAACCTCATTAAATGTTTTTGACAAGTGAATACGACGTTGAACTTTTCTTTTAATAATCTTTTTGTATAAGGACACAATATGTCAAAGGCAGTAAAACTGCAGATAATTATGTACGTTTATAAATATGTCAAATTTGTGGAAAAATACCGTAAGAGTAGGGGCATTTACATATATACCATAATAATACATCACAAAGCACATCATTAAAATATTTACTCCATACATTCAACATTCAACAAAGCTAATACACGTCTGAATACGTTAAGGCAGGTTGGTGAATGTAGCAACAACGCTTACACAATCAAGACAACAGAAGTTATCTGAATGAGTAATATATCCACAAGCTGAGAAAAAAAAAATACACAACACAACATAAAAAAAAAAGTCAGAAAGTACAGTCTTTTGTAACTGGATGCTTTCAAATTCACAGCCCCAAATTCATATTCTATCCACTTATTTTTGAAGTTCAGTCAGACAGAGTCAGTCACATGAGCGATTCTATTCACCTATTAAAATATATCAATACTGTGCCTCCAAATCAATGTTAAAATTATGATTCATAAAAAATAGATGTTGTTAATATGAATTAATTTATAATTTATGAATTTATATTTAAAATTAGAACAACAAATAACAAATGTTCGGCAAATATGGTACATCAAGTATAGTACATATAGTCATATATAGGCTACAGCAAGCATATATTTTACAAACACATTTAGCAACAATAAAACAAGATAATATTTCTACCAAACCAGAAACTTTACAGTCTAGTGCTCCAGATGTGTGCACTGCAAAAGGATTCTTAAATAGGCCATTTTCAAAACAGTATTATTCATTATAATACTCAGAACTACTCAAAATACTCATAAGAATATGATTAATCTTTATCATTTGCATCTACTTTGTAAGTACTCTTTGCACTAAGACAGATTGTGTTTTCATGCATTTTCTAATACAACTTTTACATTATCAATAAAGCCTATTGATTTATTTAATTGAAACATTTAAACACGGTTTATAACGAATAAAATATTTTGAAAATACCCAGTATTTAAGAAAAATACTTTGGATGCCCTATAGAAATGTTATATTTCTTTATACATACAGGGCCAGTGCACTGTGCAATATGTTGCCTTGAAATACAATTTACAAAATAAGAGATTATGTATATGCATTTATGAATATGAAAATACCTTTAATTGTCATCTATTGTATGTGGATAATCTAAAATGAGGTCTATGTTTACTGTAAGGCAATTAGCTGTGTGTTCAGCATCTATACATCTATGCAATCTCAACTTTCAAGCCAAGCAGACCATACTAGGGAGTGACAAATGTGGAGAAATTGGTTTTATGATCATGTTTGCTAAAGAAGGCAAGCTGTATGTTTTTTTTATGGGATAAAGGGGTGAACTGTCCCTTTAGTTTGGTCTCTTATTAGACAGTGCATGTAATTTAAATAAAACTAAACAACATGATTTGTGCTTTTGCATTATGAATAAATACAGAGTAATTTCTTATCAGCATCAAGTTGAAAGCTTGTTTCAGTAATGTGTAGAAAAAAAAGAATATCTTTGAATTGTTTTAGTAAGCATTTTATAACGTTGCATGAATTTGCATGAACTTGAAAAATTTCAATGAATTTAATCTTTTAGAGCAGGGTTCTTCAAAACTGGACTTTGTGTCCTTTAACTCCAACTTTAAAGAAACGCAACTAAACCAGGCAATCAAGATCTTCAGGATTACTGACAAATTACAGGCAGGTGAGTCAATCGGGGTTAAAGAGGACAGTGAATCTGACTGAAGGACCAGTTAAGAGGTTTCAAGATGGAGAAAGAGGGGAAGAGAAACGGGGTATGAGACGAACTGTAAAGATTTCAAATGGATGACACACTGTTGTGGGACTCAGTTAAGGGCAGCTCCTTTGGGCTGGACTTCTCCAAAACTGAGATTTGTGTGACTGTGCTGCTCTCAGTAAAGAGGGTTCGTCTTCTCTTACTGTATCTCAAATAATTTTGTGTCTGCCACTTCCACAGTCTCTTTTTCAGTTCTGCTTGTACCTAAAAACACAAACAAGTGCATCTGCATTTTTGAAAGCAGAATGGATTTGCTGCTTCACACATACACTAGCAGTCAAAAGTTCAGATCAGATTTTGTAATTTTTTATGCTCTTCGGGGCTACATAATGTTGGGTAAAACCAACTTAAAATAACTACTATTTGGATCCATTTAAAAATGTAATTTATTTATGTGATGGCTAAGCTGATTACTCCAGTCTTCATTTTCACATGGTCTTAATAAACTGTAACTGTAACAGACTCAGAAGCATTAAAAAATCTTTTTTTTTTTTTTAATTCTTAATTATTCTGCACTTTTGACCATTTGTATATGTATTACTATTAGGAAACACTTGTGGCTTACCTCTCCATTGAGAAAACAGTATAACAGAGCCACAACAAAACCCTGAGATACAACGAAACACAGTATAACAGTCAGTCAGTAAGGATGCTTTAACAATTAAATAGGCTACAGCTCAACTGAGTTAAACATATGCAGCTATTAGTTGACATAAATGGTATTAGATTTTATATTATATATACACATTACACATATATGTTACATTAACTCAATATAGTATATTTACATATTTGCCATACATATGACAGAAATGGTGATATCACAAACTATTGTACATCAGGCCATTCCACAAGTCAAAAGCATTAGTATTCTGTTAATTTCATAGATGCCGAGCTTACACACCTGGAAGGGGCCCAGGCCAAGTTCAAGAAAGTGGCGAGCGTTTTCTCCCGTGTTCTCTGGCAGGAAGGCAAAAACCATGTAGTGCATGCCAAACAGAGGGATCAGGAAAAGGGTGGACTTGGCCAGTCTCCTACAAGCATACATGAAGTTCAGCATTACTTCAGATTAATATCAAACAATGAAAGGACATTTTCGAGGGAATGTGTGTGGGAGTAAAAAAAATTGTTCATGCTGTTCAAACTTGCAACTTTAAAATGTCAACATGGCAATAGCGCATTACTTCAGTAGGACCTATCTACAAGATCTACAAGTATTTGCCAACTTTCTGTGAATCAAATGTTTTGATTAATTGCTGCCTTTGTTTTGACTGTGCTCTATAATCCTTACATGAAGTGGTTGGTATCACTGTCACCCATTGCTGGAGACTTCAGCTTCTGCACAAGAATCCGGATCACATTTATGAAGATGAAGAAATTGATCTATAAAAAAAAAAAAATGAAGGAAACAGCTCAAATACTGAACACTACACATCAACATACTGTGGATATATTCAGAAAGCAACAATCAAAATTACTATGGCAAAAGAAAAGCATATTTAAGAGCATTACATAATGTCTTTAGACAACTTTTTAACTTTACTTTCATATATTAGAAAATGTCATTTTGATATTGCACAACCATGGCACGTGAACAATTCATAATACTTTAAATATTTAGCACAATGTTTTTTATTCATCATATTCAGGATGTAGTCTTATATATTTGATCAAATCTGCTGTACTTTACCAGGAGAGATGCTGTGATTGGTCCTTTGATAATCCACCAGAAGTAAGCAACATCGGTGTCATCCCAGCACCTGCAACATAAGCATATGATTATTTATGAGAAAACCAGTAACTGCACCTTCACAAACAGTGAAAATTTATTTTTCAGTATTTTTCACTACATATCAAAGTATCACCCAATATCTTAAAGGGTTTAAAACAATCTGGACTTACCCACTGTTATCCCAAAAATTCCTGGCTAGAACCCAGATTATCAGTATTAGTGTTGGTAGACCTACAGGATACAGAGAGCAGAACTAACTAAATTAAATTTCATCAAATTGTAAAATGTGTTACTATGCTGACACAAAATCAAGAATAGGCCTAGGTTTCATAAGTAAAAAAGTCATATATTTTAAATACATTATTTCATACGAAGTATAGTTCAAATCTATTAACACACTGTATCTACTGACATATCACTCAAGACTTACTTATATAAAAATTATAATGAAACATAATTTGGATTATTACTTGTGCACAATGCACAATTCTTAATATTAAGCCTAAACTATGTTTTAATGTCACTGTAGATGAGGACTGACAATCTTTGAATAATACCAGTCTTTAAATGCAAGATATTTCACTCTAACACAATCTAATCTACTTCAGTATGTCTTTAGTTGGACTTTAGCACTACTTCCTCACAATTAAAGTATTAAGAGTAAAGTACATAATTAGTAGTTCCAATTTAGCAGACTTAATGTATATCAGTTTTGTATCCCAATAATACAATTGGAGGTATTTTATTAAGCACATAAATATGTAAATGTATGTGTACTTTGAATGAAATAAATGTATTTCAAATACATTTTAGTATATTTACTTTTCAACAGGGTAATACTGGGATACATTTTTTTCTATTTTCCAACTCATGCCTACAGGTGTCACCAATGGTACACAATACAGAATAAGGCCACACTATCATATACTACACTACACTTCTCAGTTTTTTTATGTAGAAAAAAATGCAATATACTGTTTTACATGTAAAAAAACAAAACAACCTTTGGACGATAACTGTACAACAAATTAGTAATATTTCATCCTATTATTATAGAACAGAATGTTCTCAGCATCTTCTATAGTACCCATGCTTACCCCAGCCAATAAGTATGTACCACCAGAAATACTTCTTTTGTGAGACAAAAGTTAGAGCTAGAAGAGTCTGTAGATACATCCCCTCCACCAGCAGCCAGAAGTAGTTAGCCAGGATACTGAACTGGAAGAAAGCTACTGCTGCCTTGCAAGAGGTCTGAAGAGGAAAATATTAAGAATCCAGTATTAGTGCTATAATTGTTCTGCACAAAAGAAGATATAGAAGTACACATACTATCTTAGTGGAAATTGCCACAGCATGTAGCAAATTCTAAGACCTATGCATTACAAATAAAAGTATGATATTGTTGCAGTACTTAGACGTTTCAACAGTATAATTTTAGGGTGGATAAATTAAGTAGTGCTGATAAGAAACAGCACAAATACCATCACAGAGAAGTGGGAAGAAGAGTGTTAGCTATGTAAGAAGTGTTTTTTGTACTTCAAAGCAGGTGTTTGAATTCTAGCGGAGGCAGATCTTGAAAAGTGTGCCTTTAAGGCACTGATGAATCGACTGATACTGAGAGGAGCGGAAAAGTGGATGCAGAAAATGTGAAGCTAGTGTCACTATGCTGACAGAAACTGGCGTGAAGCTTAGAAATTTCTTTACTGTATCAGATAGATCCTGCAGTGTCATACACTGTGACCTAATATGTTTACTGACCACAAGGCTGATTGAGAACATGAGCTCTGACATGTTGAATAGTGAGCATTAGTTTATTGAATGACGTCTATAAAAACCAAATTCTGCACGAGTCTGTGACAGCTGGTGAGCCTCACTGTTGACATGAAGCAGTGGTCCTGATTCTGATCAGCAAAGAGAACTGCATCTTTGATGAAGATGGCACTGGCTCGCAAGATGAAGGAGGCAAAGAGATTGATGTGAATGTAATTTCTTGTGCAGTGGAACTTCCTGTTTTGGGCAGAATAACAGGGATTGACAAATTATATAAACAAATTGTCACAGACCTCTTAAAATGTGTTTGGTTGCATGAGCTATGTGAGGATTCTCATTGTACCTGAAGGCTGTAAACACAAAGATGGCAGAGATGAGGGAAATCAGAGAGGTAGCGTAACCAGCAGTGTACACCTGCCTGAAAGTGGAATAATATGATGTCTAGAACACAGGGACAAACATAAAAGAAAATATTACAGAATTATTTCCAGAGAATTATCAGTCTTTTATCAAGAGATTTTACAATGACATGACAAGTCTTTTCATTCTGATTTGTGCACTTCAACACTTTTTGTTGTCCTTGAGGTTTATTCTTTACAGACAAACACAAAATGTGCCAATTTGATTTTGTGAACAATTCACACAGAAATGTATTTTGCTTGTTGTTGCATAAAGGTGCTTTGACTTGATGCAATAATCGTACGTTAAAAAACTAGGACACAAAGAAGTCCATATATTACATTCTTCAAAATAATTAAACTTTTATCCACATAGCTTGCTGGATGCTGTAGGCAGGGAATGACTGAGTACAATGTAAAAAAAAAATGCAAATTACAAACACACGATTGAGAGATCCCTATGAATGCAGATTTTTGGACATACTTTAGCTGATTTTAAAAGCAGGTCATTTTATTCTGGGATTTCAGCATATGGAATTAACTACATTTTAGGTGCATATATAACCATTGCTACTTCCCCTGATGCAGGCACAGGTGAAAGTCATTATGAAAATAGAGTTTAAGTGGCAGAGATTAAATTTAGCACTCAGGAGAGAGTATTATGCTCTTGTATGACTGATTCAACTACCGGTAATTGGCTTCACATTAGGAACACGCTCATCTGTTAACCTTGGACTGCTTGTTTGCGTGTGGGTACTGAACATTATCATATCATCTCTAATTTTTCATTCAAAGTACTGTCTCTATTCTCATTACTATATGAATAAAAAAGAAGGTAGGTAGAGGAAAGGTTTTTTACTTTGAAGTGAGTAAGCTATTTTTTATTGGTAATGTGCATACAATTTGCTCCCATCAACAAATGCAAAGTGGTCTTAACCTAGAGAAGAAAACATTAAGAGATGTTTTCAAAGAAAATGAACAAGTGCAAAAAAGATGACAAAACAGATGAGCTTGACCGTAAACGTTTGTGGCAGACTTTGGGCCTGACAGCGGAGCAAAGAAAGCAAAAGTGCAAAGTCCCTCTGGGCTGTGTTTAGAAAGTAGAAAAATGCTCAACTTTACACAAATAAGAGGCAAAAAAACACAGGAAGGCAGATTTAAGGTGAGGGGAGCTGGTCAGGATTGCTTCTGTTGAATTGCTGCTTTTGTAGGTTATGGCTGTTGTTGTAAAATGATTATTGCTACTGCTGCTGCAAAGCAAGTACAGGAACTTGCTAGTTCCTACTGCCAATACATACACAGATACAGGGCTGTGAGTATTTAAGATACACAGTACTGCTGCTGCACAAGTAGCATATATAATAACACATAGCAGATCTTTACAGGTGGAGCTGGGGAAGGAGAAGGATTTCAGAGGAACTCTGAAAGCTTGCCGCAAACTGCTCTAGTTAACGCTAACCAGCCTTTTAAATGTAGACGAGCAAGCTCATTGGCTGCGTATGAAACATGAAACAATCAGCTTGTGCCAAGTAGTGGAATGCAGTGCATATCATTAGTTTCATGACAGAACTTGGCATATACAGTTACTATGCCATAAGATTCTCTAAGGATATTTACAATATTGCTTGTAATAAAATTTTCACCTCGGTTTCTGATGCCATGTCCTGCGCAATCTCACAAGCATTCTCATAGGATGGGTAGATTTTTGTCCAGCCACTGTTGGTGCAATTCCTAATTATGAAACCTGCATTAAAATAATGTTAGACACAATGATCAGCATGCAAAGTTGTATTTTGATACATCAATTGGTAAAGAGAAACTTGTAAAACACCAGACCGCAACAGCTGCTCATTACATTGCCTGTAACAGATACATCTAGTACTTTTTCCCTTTAATTAGTCACAAAAATTAGGCAGATGTTTAATTTGTTCTAGATTTTATACCACATTGTAAAATGATCTATGAAGCTACTGGATAAGCTCAATAACTTTAAATCTTAATTACTAAGGATGACACTGTCTCTGCTACAGTAAACCACAGGTCCTTCTTATTACAATTTGACAGTAAAGGGATTATGTTTTTTATTAGTCCGCTTGTATCTTTTGTTGCATTGCATGATATTTAGATACCGTATGTGGATAGAGGTCAGATGGATCAAACCAATTAGGTTTATACACAGTTTGTATGCATTATCTAGCATAGGACTTACTGTATGTCCTGCAGGTCACAGTATAATGAGATTTTTTATTGTAAAATGAGCCCCAGTCTATGGTTATAATATAATAGATAGACTTATAAAGAGTATGTGGAATTGCAATAGGAGTCTGAAATTGTTAGTCTGAGGAATCTGAAATGTGTTTTTTTTTTCTTTCTTTGAAAGACGATCTATGGAGGTTTTCTTTGAAAAAAAGAAGAAAAAAAAAACAAGATCGAAACATTGATTTAATCAGCAATGTAATAAAACATTTTTTTTTTTTTGGAAGTCATCAGATCATTCACTCAACAAATATTGATTCATTTAGGAACAAAACCACTACTGTGTGTGTTGCTCAGAAATGCAGTTTATGCTGTTCTGTTTCAGAAGGAGAATACACAAACTACCTTGCAGTATTGTTTTAAACAAAACAAGATGTTACTGAATATTTCCTTATATATTGTTCTTAAAAAAGCAACATATCATTGAAAGTTATGCTGCTGTCTACCTGAACCACAGCCCTGAAAAACAACACTCTCTTTGACCAAATCTCTTAAAGGGGTCATATGACGTTGCTAAAATAACATGCCCAACTTTTTCTGAAATGCGTACATTTTTACAAAGCTCATCGTTCTGAAAAGTGAGGTGGCCATATAATCCAGTGTTTTGTGATTGGCTAAATGCCTCAAGCGTCTGACGGAAATGGTACGCCCCTCACCATACTGTGATGCCGTGTCCCAGTGCGACGAGACAAAACCAATAAAACCCATTACAAACGAGGCATTTGTTGCATCCAGTTGGGGCATAATTATGGATTGTAATTATACTGTCTTTTTAATATATATATATATATATATATATATATATATATATATATATATATATGCACATTTATTTCTACTCAAAATTTAGGAAAACTACATAAGGACGCTCAAGAGGGAGGAATGAAGTATACTATGTAGGGCTGGGACAACGCGTCGAGATCATCGATGACATCGACGCAAAAAATACGTAGACGCAAAATATGCGCATTGATTCATCGACCTGTTTTTATTTCTCTAAAAAACGTCTGCAAAACGTTTACCTTATGTGCGCTGAATATACGCGATGGTCGGATCAACATTCTGTCCAACATTATATAACCAATCCAGGTTTTTTTTCTGCATTGAATTTTTTCTTTTGGCGGCTGTCAAAGCCTTATTTGATTGGTGAGTGATGTAGAATAGAATGACTGCTGGGCCTGACAGGGCGCGTACGAGAGAGAGCCCCGGCTGCGCGCGCACTCACAGTCTTCAAACAACACGAGCACTTCTTGCTCTCTCTCTCCCTTGTGCATATTAATCAAAATCATTAAACACGATAGAAAAAGGGCGAAACACCAAAGTTTCACGTGCGCTCGTGCACTCACAGTCTTCAAACTACACCAGCGCTGTCTTGCTCTCTCTCTCTCTCTCTCTCTCCCTCTCTTTCCCTCGTGCATATTAACCAAAATCATTAGACACGATAGAAAAAGGGCGGAACGCCAAAGTTTCACGTGGAGCATTCGGAGATTTTTTTTTTTTTTTTGCAAAAGCACTCTCTGTATTAGCTTAAAGCCCTCAAGTTTACATTGGTTACTGAATTCTTTCAATTGCTCTAAACAAGTATTTTGGGTGACCTTTTTTATTGAATGCTAGACATCAAGTTGTTGTTATTTTCATCTGAAAGAAGAACTTTTTTCCAGTAAGCTAGGCCCTATGTGTTCAGTAAGCTATGTGTTTTCAAGGCTTCAAGGTTTTATTGAATGCTATCTCTATACAAGTGCAAAGTAATGCATTCTTAGTCAGTCTTTTATTTTGTAATTTTAAGAGCAATAAACATATTGCAATGTTAAGGAATTCATGTTTTTTCATTCAGATATGTAAATTAACATGTATAAATTGTTAGTAGTCAATTATTGGGGAGATAATCAAAATCGAATCGGTCTGAAAAAATTAATCGTTAGATTAATCGATGCATCGGAAAAATAATTGCTAGATTAATTGTTTAAAAAATAATCGTTTATCCCAGCCCTAATAATATATGTGTGTGTTTTCAGTTCAAGTATATCTAGTCATGTCTTTTACTACTTTTTAAGCCATGTTTCATGTTTTGACATTTGTTGTGTATGTCATGTAATTACCCCATAGTTTTATATTCAAGCCCTCATGTTTGCCACATTTCCTATAGTCATGTATTGAAAATGTTAAGCCGTTCTTGTTATTTTTAATTATTTGTCTTAAATCTAGGTTTTAGTTCAGATGCATGTTTGTTGGATCTTCCTGTCAGCTACATTACACTATGCTTCTAATAATCCTAAATTAAAAATATAATACTAATATGATAAACATCATCTGTCCTGTAAGACATTTCTCTTATTTTGATGAAATAAACTCTTAAAAATATTAAGCAAGAAAAAAGAAAAAGGTATGGTGAGAAATGATAGAAAAACTCACCTAAAAATAAACTCATACTTTTGAATGTATTTGCATAGTACACATAATTTGGACTATGCCTTAGTTAACACTTTAAGGCTTGATATCACGGCTAACCTATAACCTTCTGTCTCCTCACCTACACTTATCTTGGCCATTTTGAAGGCCTGCTAAGTGGGTGGTTCAGTGCTAGCTTGCCAATGGGAGTTCTTTCCACCCGCTGTTTCTAGCATTATTATAAAGCAGAGTTCATCATCTACTCTAAGTCTATCTCCCTGAAGCCACAGTTGGGGAAGACAGAGTAGTGAGGACCTGACCGCTGATGCTTTCTGTGCTGGAGATGTCAGGCATTGGCCTAAGGGGATTGAAGAGATGGAACAACCAGCGCTAACAGCCACCGCTATAATGCCTACTTTAACCTGCTTTGATTTTTTATATTTTTATTATTTCCTTGGCACATTTTCAGCAAGATTTGGAACGGAGCGATGTAGATATCTCCAGGTCCATTGTGTACTTACGCATTCATAGAGGTGTGTGGGGGGACGGAAGAACAGCATGATACAGATAGCAGTTGTGTCATGAGTGTGTTGATTTTTCTTAGCCTCCATAACCTTTGTATTGATTTCTCAAAAGCCCTGGAGCAGATGTGCTGGGTTCATGATTTTTAAATGTTTTTCAATGCCAATGTGTGTAACTTATGTGTATCTCCTATTTCCTATGGTGCACTGAAAAAAAAAAAATTTATTTGTTAAAGCCAATTTTTTTTGACCGCACATAGATAATTATTATTCATTGAAAGTAAATAAAGTTAAGAAACAAAATTTAGTAAAATCACAAACAATAAAATTTGAGTAAATCAGACAATCCCTGTTTTCCCATTGTTTCAGTGTACCATACCTACAGTATTTTCTCCAGACATTAGCTAAAGTGTTACTTAATGTAGGTTAGTTTGTTTATTGTTTAATTTTTTACAACTTAATGTACCAAAACAAAATAAACTCCAGGAAAATGAATAAAAACACACAATATTTTCTGCTGTCAAGTTCCTTGTAATTTTTTCTATGGGGAGTGGACAAAACTGAAGTGATTTTTCCATTAGACAAATCTAAAAATGCACTTCAAATAAATGCCACAGCCGTTTCACTTTTCTCAGTGTGTCCTAATGCAACACAATAAAGTTAAAAATGCAAAATTGTCCTCTGATCTCAAATTTCATTGGCCTCAAATCCTGCTCCTCATAAAGAAAAATAACCCATCCCTTATCTAAAAGAGTGGTGACTATATCAAGCTTTACGGCAGTTTCGCATTCAAGATGGTAAAACTGCTTAAAACTGTCATCTTGTGATAGATTAGGACCTCTGACATGTAACATACAGTACTCTGTAAAATCTGCTACCAATTTTCTGTAGACAACACTTAAAGTCCATCATGAGTACAATTTGCAAGCGCACATGTTAGAAACACATTGAAGAATAACTGTAATATTTACTCAACTTGTGAAAACAAATACTCTCAGTGTCCCTTAGCAACTATTAACAGTTTATTATATCCAGATATTCAGAGCTCTAGCTGTGAATTTACAGAGCACTCATGATGTTTCTCTGTGTGTGTTTGCCTTGTCACTTTTATTGCCCTGGGTTGGTGCATCAGAAAAAACTGTTAAGCAGTTTTGCGTCTCCAATCGCTGTGTCTGAGTACACAAGAGAACAACCAAAGGGTATCGTCTGGAATGGAATGTGCTGTAAAAGATGAATTTGTGTGATATTTGGCAGTGGTTTAAAACTACATGATGACAGCTTCTTGGGGTACTCATAATATTGTCTGTATTGGTTTGGACAGACAAAAAGGTCCTGGACCATCACTGTGAGAAACCACTAAATTATCTAATCCATGTCATTTTATTAAGCCGATAGATTCAGTCTAAAAAATGAGCTTTATTTTCGTTGCTATTTGATAGCAGCCACAGTAAAAAAAACAAAAATAATATTAAAAAAATAGGGTTTTAAAAAGCTGCATGGAATAGCAGTAGCTTACCATGATTAACTTTGAAGAACTGAGATGCTTCGTAACAGGAGACGTTGACAACCTGTCCGACCTCTGCCCTGTACCAGCACCAAAAATCATCCCACTCGGTACGACATCCTGAGATACACAAAAACAAATAACTAACTAAAAAACAGATACATCGGTCATACTTTATTTTAAGGTCTAGTTCTCACTATTAACCAGACAGACAGACAGACAGACAGATGGTGCAGATGAAAAGCAGATGATGGACATTAAGATGGAAAAGGAAAATGATAAAGGGCATAGACACACTCGCACATAGAATTGATAAAAAGGTTTAGATAAGCTAGGCATCTCCACTCTTCACGGGTGAGAATCTGTCTGAGGAATATAAGAGAACTGTGGAAACCGAAGCTGGATGATCGAAGAAGATTCTGAGCATAATGAGAGCCACAGGGATCATATTTGGTCATGACTACATAAATATGACTGCCAAATCTAAGCAAGCGATCTTAATTCCACTGCTCGCAGATATATATCTTCAGTGTATTATACACATACACTGTTGTTATTGTTAACTAAAACTATAAAAATGATTTCCACTTTTTCAAATAAAAGAAATATAAAAATTGTATCAAAGAAAACAATGAATAAATAAATAAGAAATGTTGCAATGGCAACCAACTGAAATTCTGTTTAATAACTAAAATATTTACATTTAGCAGACGCTGTTATCCAAAGAGACTTACAGTGCATTCAGGCCTTACATTTCTTTTAAAACCAAAACTGAACAAAAACACATAAACTTATCAAAACAAATTAAAATATAAAGGGAAAAAAGTAAATATTAATACATTCAGTAATAGTGTATTAATAATACTGAAATAGGCCAAATGCTCATATCTAAACACTGACAAACTAAATAGGTATTTAATTGGAGAATAGATTCATACTCACTGAAAAACTGTTGCTCACTTCTAGCAGTTCCACAATAATGCATCATATAAAAATTCTGCTTCAGGTTTTGAAACCATTTTCAGATTTAAAACCACTCTCATTTTTTTAACCTTTCAAAATCATTCTAATGGTACAGATACTTCAGAATTCAATTAAGTCTGTTCTGCATATGAAATATTATCATATATTATCATACTCACCTACTTTATAACACCATATGGTAGGTCTGGTCATGTGACAATCACAATATAGTGAATACAGTATGTGCAGATTACATTCACACTGCACACATTTATGTTGTATAGAACATACACTTTTTTTGTGGAAGCAATTACTTATTCAATAATACTATATGGATGCAGCCTTTGTAAAAGTATATGAGAACAAGTGTGTAATTCTCTGGAATGCACAGACATTTATGGAAGCCTGGGTTGTTCCCCACAGAAACAAGAAAGACTTTGAAGGCCTGATGCCCCCTCATTAATGTAAGTATTATCAAAGCACTACTGGAAAGAAAAAAGCTATGCATTTATCAAAGCACTACTGGAAAGAAAAAAGCTATGCATTTATTTTTTATGGCCAGGCCATCTGACTGCCTGTGTTGTCTCTGACAGGACAAGCAGAATTTTATTAAATGCAATTCATGAAATATGAACATGACACTTATAGACTTTTTGAGTACAGTTGTAAAATGATTGTTTAAGTATTAGAAGATTAAAAAAAAAGTCTTTAATTATGTTTCTGCTGTTGCAGAAGGTTCTACGTATCTAGACTGTATATCTGCAGCCCTAACAGTCATGGATTGGATTCATTAATGGCATTAAAGAGCCACACAGATGGGAAATCAAAAAATACCTGTATTACAGTGTGTGATGTAGCTGTCCATCAGTGTAAACAATGTGCAAAGTAATTAAACCAAAAAGTACACGATTTATAAAGTTATTGGCTTCTAAAGTAAGGAGTTGACTCTGAATCGCTGAAACGAGTCGTTATAGATTTCAAATCTTTTGCCCATCTCTATGTATGTCACTAGAACACTTTGCATAATAATCTCCGCCTACCGTCTTGGGAGAAACGGAACTCTGACCTGCCCCACCCCCCCACACAGACGCTCTGGTTGGTGTGATAGCATCATGTCGAGGAGACAGTGTGTTTTTAATTGTAAAGGCAAGTTTGTTTTATTTTCACTGCCAAAGAATGAAGATCAGAAGAACCAATGACTAAAATTCATTTTTACCACAATACCGCTGAACGCGCTATTCAGATTCAAACTGAAGCATGCGGCTTGAATACACCCACACAGAAGAAAAAGCAGCGAGACTGTTCAAGTTTTTTATTTTACTGTTTACTTCGCGGTGAGAGGAATAAGACATAATTCACCCCAAAAAGATGCTAACGCATTGTTTACCATGAAGTTGTGTGTGGAACAACCAATCAAAACTATGTCAGTTGACCAATCAGAACACAGTATGCTACCGAAAGGTGGGGTTTAAGGAAACTGAATCTTTTGAACAGCTTCGCGCGAACCGTTTGGGGATCTCTGAGAATTGAGGTAATTTTAAAATTATATTTTGACAAAATGACAATGTTTTTTAATCTTGGATGGATTTAAACCTAATGTACAGGACTTATAAACAGTGATAGGAAGCTTAGAATTTTCATCTTACTGGCTCTTTAATGGAACTGAATCAATCTTAGATGTGTAGCAGAACTGTGAATCAACATAATTTGACACATAATTCAACCAAATTTATGGACCAAACGTTGTGCCTTAATTAAACAAACAAATCCAGCATTTTGCAAACAAACTTGATCTGTTTTGTAAAGGAAAACTCGACTCGCAAACAAACAGAAAACAATGTTCAAACAAAGGTCAATTTGAGCGAAAACGCAGTTGAGTAATATTGTGTTTTACAAATCTAAATAAATGAGCCTAAATGATATTTCACAAATAAATACAAACCATCCAACAAATTGCATGTAACCTTTGAACAAATACCAAATCTAGTGCATACAAATGCATACATGTCTATTACGATTGTGAGACAGTTGGCTTTTATGAGATCTCTCGTCTCGATTTTCTTACACGTGCCCAGGAAGATTTTCTCACAAATGCAGTTGAGTAACTTCCTCTTCCAAAACAGTAGATGGCGCAAAGCTAGGGGATTTATTTAGCTAGTCACTTTCATCCCTCATCTTCCATTTCCATTACAACACTTGAAAAATCCAGTCCTTTATCCTTTATCTTCAGACCTGACCAGTGTTGGGCAGTAACTATGTAACTAAAAAGCGTAATTTAATTGCAAAATAAATGTAACTGTATTCTGTTACAGTTACTGAGAAAAAAATATAATTCAATTACAGTTACTTATGAAAATGTTAATGATTATAAAGGGAGTTACATTGACTATTTTCACACATATACATATTTAAAATATGAGACACCAATGTTTCAGGAGTTGAAGACACAGAATATGACACATTCTTATTCCATAACTGTTTTATTTCCTATTTTGGTTTATGTATATGCTTATTTATTTATTTATTTATAAGAACTTCTTTTTTTCAAAGTCATTGTTAGATGGAAGTAACTCAACTGCAACTTGCATCTGCCTGGGCGCATGTGAGAAAATTGAGCCAAGAGATCTCATAAAAAGCCAACTCACAATCATAACAGACAGGTATGCATTTGAATGCACAAGATTTGGTATTTGTTCAAAGGTTACATGCAATTTGTTGAATGGTTTGTATTTATTTTTGAAATACCATTTAGGCTCATTTGAGTAATATTGTGTTGTTTGTTTAAATATGGCACAAAATTGCTCCATACAAATACACTGAAACTGATTATGGCATTGAGTTCTCAGTGGTGTACTTCACCAAAATCCTCTCTGTGCTGTCAGATGTGCAGATGTGTGTCACATTTAAATGCAGACTTAAAACTAATCTGTTTTAGCTTTGAATTTATTGAATGAGCACTGTGCAATGTCCGAACTGATTGCACTATATTTTATGTATAATCAATTTATATTCTTAGCTGTTTTAAATTCATTTCAAACATTTCAAATCAATTTTAAATAATTTTCAAAGTTTTTAAATTCCTTGTTTATTGTTGTGATTTTTTTATTCTTCTCTTTTATGTAAAGCACTTCGAATTACCATTGTGTATGAAATGTGCTATAGAAATACAGTGGGGATCGAAAGTTTGGGCACCCTATGCAGAATCTGTGAAAATATGAGTGATTTTCAAAAAATAAGAGAGATCATACTAAATGCATGTTATATTTTATTTAGTACTGTCCTGAGTAAGATATTGTACATAAAAGATATTAACATTTAGTCCACAAGACAAAAAAAAAGCTGAAATTATTAAAATAACCCCATTCAAAAGTTTGGGAACCCTTGGTTCTTAATACTCTGTGTGGTCACCTGATGATCCTCGACTGTCTTTCTGTTTTGTGATGGTTGTGCAATGGGCCCATTGTTTGTTCTGAACAGTTAAACTGACCAGCGTTCTTCAGAAAAATCTTTAAGGTCCTGCAGATTCTTCAGTTTTCCAGCATCTTTGCATATTTGAACCCTTTCCAGCAGTGCCATTTATGATTTTGAGATACATCCTTTCACCCTAAGGACAATTGAGGGACTCAAACACAACCATTTAAAAAGATTCAAACATTCACTGATGCTCCAGAAGGAAACAAGATGCATTAAGAGCTGGGGGGTGAAAACTTTTGAACATGATGAAGATGGCCAAATTTGTCTTATTTTGTTGAAATATAATTTTTTTCCGTTTAGTTCTGCCCTTCGTAAGCAACAGAAGATACTTTTATGTTTCCCGGTACACAAATTAAGTACAATTTACCTTGATCTTCAAATTCCAAAAGTTTTCACCCCCCAGCTCTTAATGCATCTTGTTTCCTTCTGGAGCATCAGTGAATGTTTGAATCTTTTTAAATAGTTGTGTTTGAGTCCCTCAAATGTCCTCAGTTTGAAAAGATGTATCTCAAAATCATACAGTCACTGCTGGAAAGGGTTCAAATATGCAATGATGATAGGCAAGAGATACATTGTGTGTAATATGGTGTGTGAGGGCAAGATGTAAAACCATCCAATCTTTTTTTTCTGGGAGTAGTTGAATGAATATAATTTAATTGTAAATTCACAGAGGGGCTCTTCTATCACTTCCTGTAGATCCTGGCATGTTATAAATAGTAGAATGGAGGTCACTGGTTATTGTTTATTCCTTAAAAAGCTTAGCCCTTGCTTTTGAGAGGCAGAAAGGTCCACACAAATGAGGACATATGTAATATATAATTATATTACAGTCACCTGAACTGAACTTTCCTATTTTCTTTTCCTCTCCAAATAGGTTTTCTCTTAATCAGTTTCTTAATATTTTCATGGTATAACTTTCTATTTTTTATATATCCTATTATTCTCCATAGACAAGGAGAATATGTTGTACTGAACGCCCACCTGATTGGCTGACCGTTAAGAAGTGGCCACTGAGTCCTGCCCTGCCTCTTTCCTCTTTAAGTTGGTGTCAAACCCAGGACGCTCTGTAATACATCAAAAGAGGGACATGGCGCCTGCCCTCCTCCCCTCCATAAGATCAGTGTTCATTAAAGTCTATGCAGAGCAACATGCAGAGAAACGTGGGTTTCAATTAGGAAGTCAGGGGCAGCACTTCCACCTGCACTGATTCTGTAATTCTGACTTCTCAAAACATTTCAGTATGACTGAACCACACTCGCCATTGATCTACAAAGATGGAAACAATACACTTATACCAGCATATCATCCCAGGGAGGCCTAATACCTGGAAAAATTCTAATTTATCTTAATCATGGATTAGTTTTCCAGTCAGCTTGCTTTGATACAATAACCTGAGGCATAAATGTGACAAATTACTCTAAAGCTGAAGGAAATTGAGTCATGAAAATGCTAATTGGCTGAGAGTAACACAAGAAAGTGCTCAGTCTAGCAGAAGACACAAAGAGTATGTCCTGAGTCCTCTAAAGACAAACTGGGTTCTTAAAAATATTATAAAAAGCAATGTTAATAAAAAAAAATTTTAAAAAAAAAAATTAAATAACGTTGAATGGTCATCAAAAGTAAATACACTTACAATTTATTAACGTTTAAAATTACTTTTTTTTATTTGAATATATTTAAAAATATATTTGTTTTAATCATTTATTTAAATTGAATACACAATGTTGAATGGTCATCAACATAAAATACACTTACAATTTATTACAATTTAAAATGTGATGGCAAGGCCATTGCTCCAGTCTTCAGTTTCACAAAATCCTTGAGAAATGATTCTAATATACCGATTTTGTGCTCAGTTATTATAAATTATTATAAATTAGTTTTTATCAGCAACATTTCATCTTATTGACTGCAGATAATCTTAGGAAACTCATTAGGTTTTGCATTTTTTATTTTTTAAATGATGTTTGCTCCACTACTTAAATTATGAAATGAAATTGTCTCATCAATATGTGTCATTCCCACAGAGGCTGCTTTCTTATTTGTACACTTTTATTTGCAGGTATGAGACAGTGCTTGAGTCACTACTTACAGTACTCTGCCAAATACAGTCTCCTGGGAAACTGGAAGATGCACAGTTGAGAGTTTTCAAACATAATTTTGCTGCATTATAAAGACAGATCCACTTTATGGACATTTTGTGGTAATGAAAATTACTGCAAAGACATTCTCTATACAGGAGCATTGATTTTCAGTGTAATTCACAATCCCTTGTATGAGTTTAAACTCTGCTAAATATAGTTGAAATGCCAACCGTGACTAATGATGATGGAATTCTACTCAAAGTATACACAATTGCAGCTAATATGAGGATCCATAAGGGTTTAGTGCAATAAGTTACTGTCATTCTCAAATCCTTCCAGAGTTTGAAGGAAGCTAAGCTCAAAAGAGTTTCATTTACATATAAAAGAAGGCTGTGTCCAATGTGTTTAGAGAGTATATTTAATAAACAAATCTGAATATTAAACAGGAGTGAATATTCATGTGCTTTATCTTTCCTGCTGCTGTGATGTGTGTTGAGAGCATTTGGGTGTCCAAACCTGTTTATGGAAATAATTTCATTAGCTAACTAAGGGTGGTACAGCGGTCACCAAGGATTTCATGGAAAACAATACACTACTCTGGAGTCTTCAAGGATATGGTCTCTTTCTGTGATCTACTGTATCTGTAGTTTGTCTAACTTTTTTTTATTATTATTATTGTATTTAATATGCCTAACATTATATTTTATTTCGGTTTTGTCGAATATAAATGTAAACCAACAAAAGTAAAAAACACATACTGGAATAACTGGAAGGGTTTACTTAAATCAGAAATATATATATATATATATATATATATATATATATATATATATATATATATATATATATATATATATATATATATATATATATATATATATATATATATATATATATATATACTTTTTTTTAAAGACAACATAAATAGCTTTACAGATTATTTCTGAAGTCAACTAGGCTGTTATGAAAAGACCAAAAAAAAAAATCAATATCCCTGAAAAGCAGTAAACCTCTGTCTACAAATATTACGTTTAATGCATCTTAAAACCTTAGTGAACAGAATCATGCCTAAAATATGATTAATTACCCTTTGATCACTGACAATGAAAGCACAGTGCAAGGAGTTGTATTGATTCTTTCTAATGACCCTCACCCTTCATCAGCAGCCATTCTGTTTGAATAACTGCCTTTAATCTCCTAAATCTCTACACATGATTGCATCCTTTATTTACCTTGCCTGACCTGGCCTATATAGGAAAGTGTAATGCTCAAAATTGTAAACCTAGTTTTCAGCTCACCAGTCAATCAGTAACACTCTCAGTCTGAGAATCATGTTCATCGCGAATCTCTCAAAAAATCATGCCCATCTCAAAAAAATTTCCTATTACCAATCAGCAAATGGACAGACATTAAGGACATAAAGAGATGTAAAATAATAAGGATTATAATAGTTCAGATGAGCTCACCAGTGATATTGCTGCTGTTGCGGGCCTCTTTTCTTTGAGTCTGAATGCATTTCTTTCGAGCCTTCATATGCTCAGCCACCACATCACATGCTGAATGAATCGTTTCCACCTGATGATGATTAAAAAAAATGTGTGAGGCAAATTAAACTACAAACTGCAGTACATATTAAAAAAAACGGCATAAACATGCTGAGCCCATTAGAGGAAGCTGGTAAAAGAGCAGTTTCACAATTTCAGTAACTTGCCATTAAGTCAAATTGACAATCAGGAAAAATACTAACATTTCAAATATTATTTGCATTCATTTTACTCCATTTGTGTTCCACCAAAGAAAGATCACATGGGTATCGAAAAAGACAAAAGGGTGCAGAATACTTTTTATATTTTGCGGTTAACAGATTTGAAATACATTGCATGTCTATATAAAGGATCTAAATATTTATCAAACTGACCCTTAGAAACATCTTGTCAATAAACCCCAGCCACACAGCAAAATTACTCTGAAAAAATCTCATTATCTCCGAAGCAGCCATTGAACCAATTTGAGCCTCTCTTGCCATCATTTACTATAATTAAATGTATTACAGATAGACAGAGAAATAAAGAGAGAATGAACGTGTAACAAAATGTGTGGGTGCTGTCTCATTGACAACAAAAAAAGGAAGAGTTGCTCCTGTTTCACCTGTTTGCTGCATAAAAAGACCTGTAATGGCCGCCCACTTATTCCTGAGAGGAATGAGAGAGAATCAGAGGTGGGTGAATGCTAATGATCCGATTAAGCCTGAGGTTACGGTGGAACGAGCACTAGCAACGGATTCAGAAGTTCCTGAAACAGACCTACGTATCTCCAAACGAAAACAGAGTGAGTGGTGAATCATAACAATACTAGAAAAAAGTGAATTTGTTGTATTTATTCTAGAGGGATGCCTCAGGGGGCTGTGTGTCATATCAATCATCCTCTACGTGTAAATCGAATCAATAGTATGACGTCAGCATGGAAATCAAGGATAAACGTTCCAACTATGTTGACTATTATTCATCCAGTGGAGAAGTCGTGTTTATGTTCCCTTCATTGAGCTAATAGGCAGAAATGGATGTTGTTGTTGGGACACACGTTGATGCAGTCAGTCTGAATGTGTTTAGAAAAAGTCTGCACGTTTGTTTGTCTATTTGCCTGCGAGATCTTGCTAGTGCTTGTGTTCTCTCCAAATTCAAAACCAGAACAGATGGTTGCACTGTTGGTTTCGGTGACCTCTGTTGTCTGCTGGCAGGTGAGATACGAGAGGAGAGGATGTGGATGAGTTAGGGAAGTTTTCCCAGGGTTAGATGCAGTGCATTTGTACAACAAAGTTAAAGAATGTCTCACAAACATGTCTCACACATCTCAAACTGAATCGGAGTCATCAGGGTGGACAACTGATTTCAAATACCTAGCAAAAAACACCCATCTTATAAAGCAGAAAATAACAAGCCGCTGTTAACCCACTATGTTTTAAAGAAAGTTATTGATTGACAATTTGAATGGAGCCACATGACCAAAACCCATGACTTCTATCTGAGCACCACCAAAACACTGCCATGGTAATATTTTCACCAATTATATAGGTTTTTCAAAGTTAAATTTAGATTAACATACATTGTCATTAATTACTACAATAATGCTTTAAGAATAAGTATTGTATAAGTCATTAGAAGGCACACTTAAAGCTGAAGTAGGTCACTTTTGTAAAAATGTATTTGTGAAACCTGTCATTATGTCCTGACAGTAGAATATGAGATAGATAATCTGTGAAAAAAATCAAGCTCCTCTGGCTCCTCCTATTGCCATTTGCAGAAATTCATCTGCTCCCGGTAAGAAACAACCAATCAGAGCTGCGGTCCATAACTTTTTTTTGTGTTCAAGATTTACAAAATGTATATAATAAGCGAGTACACCATGAATCCATTTTCCAAACCGTGTTTTTAGCCTGTCCTGAATCATTAGGGTACATCTATAATAAGTGTTTATATTCTGACTATTTTAGATTGCTTCGGGGGTACCGCAGCGGAGTAACCCAGTACCTTTGTGATTCTTCATAGACATAATCAGAGAGAAGTAGCTCCGGCTACAATGTTCTTCCGCAAGACGCAAGCAGTTCTGTTTATTAACCGCTAGAGCGTCAAAAGTTACCGACTGCAGCTTTAAAGTAAATTTGAACTTATCAAAGTGTCACAGTTGGCCTCAGTTGGAATCTGACATTAATAACATCAAACCTGGTGCCAGGTTTTGGGTGTGAATGAGATTTGTACGTAATGAAATATAGGAACCTTTTTTCGAAAAACAGTAACTTTTACAAAGCTTTCATATGGCTTGGTTATTCTCGCAATGCAGTATGCGCACAGCATTACTGAATGTGTATAAGTATGTATATGTATAAATCTGCAGTTAAATATTTGTATAAAAGAAAAAATCAAAAGCATGAAAAGCAGATGCACATCGTGTTTTCAAGTTTGCATTTGTGTGTGTGAGTATACATAAAAAGTGTGAATATTCAAAAGATTGATGGAGATTTGTGTGGGAAAAATTTGGCAAGAAAACTGCTGTGGTTATTAAAAAAATGGTACCCCACTGTATGCATAATAACCTCTTTTCTTATGCTTACATTGCATGTACTCAGCATATTAAACCCAACCAGAAGATAATACAATTCTCCCTGGTATTTCCTCAAGCAAAGGCCAAAGCTAAACTTGGACATAGAGAAATTGTGAAGGGAAAAGTGACAAGAAAATACCTTGATGCATCACTCCAACAAATTTCATTTGAGCCGCAGAACATAAAATCACAATCAAAATGGTTGAGAGAGAAAAGAAAGAGCAGAGAAAAAACAAACAAACCAGTTGTATCCTACCAGCACTGGTGACACACCTGACCAATAAACCAATTGGTTTCAATTAAACAAGACTGCTCCCATGTGTCTCTAAAAGTCCCCAAAAAGGTCAAGTCTCCTATCTCAGCAAAACCAATTACGGCACATCTGCTGATAATGGGTGTTCAAGGCCACATACATATGTCTGCCCACAAATTTGCACCATAAAATGTATCAATGGCCCAAAAATGATAGAGCAGTGAGCTAAAAATCCCTTTATGGCCACATATCTAACTATCTCAAACAGATAACTAAATAGACCTGCTGTTGTCTAGAATAACTCTAACCTCTGCACTGGTGACCTGATCAGAAATATCGAATATAAGAGGGCAAATAAAGAAGAAAAATAACTGACCGATAAGAATCTTGTTATTAGTCAGATAGCATCCAGTGGCCCTGAGGAAGAGGCTCATGAACACATGGAATCATTATTATAGGAAATGAACCTCCACTCAGGAAAGGAAAGCCATATCATTAGAGGGAGCACCAAACAACAACTACATTTAATTACAATATTGATTTGTGCTCTTCTTGTGAGGCCTGTGATCCTCAGAAATTGGAATGATGATCCACCTTTGCGTAACACAAAAGTTAAGTAAACCTGGAAAGAGTTTGTTTTTGAAGGCCAATTATTCACATGGATTGCACGCTTAACTTTCATGACATGAACCTAATTTTGCCATTCGGGTTAAAAGATGACAGTGTTGCTGTACTGGAAATGGTCATCAAAACATCATTAAAAGGAGGACAGGATCTCAGGTCAGTACTGATCCACTCAACATCTGTGACACATCAGCACATTAAATATAGCAGATACAGCGCATTAAATATAGCACTGGACTGATCCCTAGAGAATACACGGGCAATCATATAGCATGGATTATACTTCATCTACATCATTAGCTTAGTATGATGCCTTTTAAAATAAATGTATCTTTTGAGCATTCCTATTATATTATATACATAATATGTATATTTATTCTCTCTCAAGGACATCTCATCTAAATCTAGAGGCAATGCTATTACGAACGCTTTTAACTTCTACGATATGCCACTCAAACAGCATACACTATACATTTTCTAAGTCAGTGGTGCATTGCGATGCCTTTTAAAAGAGATATGTAAATCTCTCTCAAGAAAACATCGCATGAAGCTGGAGGGAAACGTTAATTACTGCCATGAAATACTTTAGGAAAGTCAACTTAAACTTAATCCTATGTTTTGTCATGCTATACCCAATTTAAAACAGTATTTGTTGTTTTATTTCATTATTTGTTCATTATTTCAGCATGACTAATTACATATTCTTATAATTTCATATTATTTATATTTGTACATTTAAAAATGAATTTGTTACAAAAAAAAACAGAAACAGTGATAATGTGGCCTAATTATGCTGTAACATTACACCCAATATGTGAATATGTATTTTAACCTACAATAAAGTTAAATAGGAAAAAAATTAATACAAAAAAATCCATAAATGTGTTATACAACTAGCCTAACAAGATTGTATATCAGGGACAACAGCAGAAACCACTGGCTACAATACATATGATCAATTTGCAAAGACTATCAATAGTTTTAATTAAAATGGAACTGCACAAAACTAATTGGTATATAAAGCGCATCAATTACATATTCAAATATTTTGTTAAGAGCATAGGATCACACACTGATAACTTACTGCCTTCCAGCTGCTCTGGTGAATCCCCAAACTCAGTAAAACGGCGACCAGTCTTACAGTTGACCAAGTTCTGAAGAGAAACATAATTAAGACTCCGGTATAACAGGAACGAATGAAGTTTGTTAGTGTCTAACCAGATGGCACAGGAGCCTCTGTTAGATCTCTGGATATTTTCCAGAAGTCTCGATGTCTCCAACCATACTGCTTGCTGCCGTTTGGCACATATGCTCAATCCTACATAATGTCTTATGGAGCTCGTAATATTTGTAATTGAATCACGCGTCTTTTCCTCATCACAGACCGCCAACAACCTGCCGTTATGAGTTCCCAGCACACACTGGGCAGAAGATAAGAGTGGCGCGCGTGGAGAAATGAAGGCACGGTCCGCCTCCCCTTCACGCATGAAATGACGGTGACTTCACTCATTCGATAAACTCTGATTTCCTGTCAAACCCTTATAAAAACTGTTTTGGGTGAGAGAAAAAAAAAAAAAAAAAAAGAGAGAGAATGAGAACGGGAGGAGGCTTTCGGTTACGTAAATGCACGAACTCCTGAAATACAATTAGGTAATTGGAGTAAAATATTATTGTTCATATTATTAAATATGTTTAATTTTGCCATTTACTAATTTAGGCTATCGAAGCTAAACATGCTACATCGATCACATACACAACCTAAACGTTAACAATTTTGAGAACTTTGTAACTTTATATGAAAGATTAAGGAAAATGAGAGAATGATGTCAATGTTAATGTAGGCCTTTGTTGTTGTTGTTTTTTTTAACAATCACTAGGAACCAGTAATAACTTATTCCTGTGCTGTCCCCTTATGTATAGGTGTCTAGAAATTTTATTAAAAGAATTAGAAAACGCATTTTAACTATTGAGAAACGTTTTATCTTAAAAATAAGATAATAACAATAATAATAATAATAATAATAATAATAATAATAGAGATTTTTTAAAAGGGTCATATGATGCAATTTCAATATTTCCTGCGATTTCACACAACATCACAGTGGTTGGGGGGTAAAATTTTCATAGCTTGAGGCATTCGACCAATCACAATGCACTGGATAGCAGGCCAATATGAGCACACCTCGTTTTTCAGAGCGATGAGATTTGTAAAAAACAATGCATTTCAGAAAAGCAGAGCATAGAGGAAAAACAATGATAAATCTAGATTAAAGACCCATCTCTTTAACCTGGCATACACATAACATACTAATATGCTTTTAATATCCAAATCCGTTAAAGGATTTTTAGGCTGCATTAATTAGGTAAACTGGAACCGGAACACTTCACATAACATGTACTTTCTAAATCATTAGAAGAATGGCATCTACGCTAATATTTGTCTGTTTCTCTCTTGTTCCGAGGTCACCGTGGCCACCAGATCCAGTCTGTGTCCAGATCAGAGGGTCACTGCAGTCACCCGGATCCAGTACGTATCCAGACCAGATGGTGGATCAGCACCTAGAAAGGACCTCTACTGCCCTGAAAGACAGCGGAGACCAGGACAACTAGAGCCCCAGATACAGATCCCCTGTAAAGACCTTGTCTCAGAGGACCACCAGGACAAGACCACAGGAAACAGATGATTCTTCTGCACAATCTGACTTTGCTGCAGCCTGGAATTGAACTACTGGTTTCGTCTGGTCAGAGGAGAACTGGCCCCCCAACTGAGCCTGGTTTCTCCCAAGGTTTTTTTCTCCATTCTGTCACCGATGGAGTTTCGGTTCCTTGCCGCTGTCGCCTCTGGCTTGCTTAGTTGGGGTCACTTCATCTACAGCGATATCATTGACTTGATTGCAAATTAAAACAGACACTATTTCAACTGAACAGAGATGACATAACTAAATTCAATGATGAACTGCCTTTAACTATCATTTTGCATTATTGAGACACTGTTTTCCAAATGAATGTTGTTCAGTGCTTTGGCGCAATGTATTTTGTTTAAAGCACTATATAAATAAAGGTGATTGATTGATTGATTGAATGATGTACATTAACCTTAAACCACATTGCATTACACCAAATACACAAAACAATGTTCTTTTTAGCGACGTCATATGACCCCTTTAAGTTGTATTCACAACACTGTTCCAGAACAGTTCAACCCAACTATACAGATGTGTGCAGTGGATTTTATGGAGGGCTGTTGCCTGAACCTGCAGAGTAGCCGACAATGCCGTCTGTGCTCAAAGGCTGTTTCTATAAAGAGGGACCGTTCTAACTTTGCAAGGACAGTCTGGAGCTTCTGACTCACAGCCTGTAAGTAAGTTTTTTATATTTGAAGAATTTGCCCCTGATGATTCAAACGCGAGTTTTGAGCGGTGTGGAGTAGCGTTTTGTTGTTTACACAATGTGTAAAAACGCAGTATAAGTCATAATAATCAGTAATTATGTCCCCAATGAATGCAACGAATGTCTTGTTTGTAATAGGTTTTATTTGTTTTGCTTCATCGCACCGTGACAAATAATCCACAGTATAGTAAGGGGCGTTCTATTTAGTAATGTCAAATGACAATTTTAAAACACAGTAAGGAAAAGAAATGTTACATTGGGAGACCTGTATGAGATGAACTTATTTCACCATGTTGTAGGACAAAGGCTTTTTAAAAATATTCTACCTTTTTGTGGAAACACTGAGTTCTTCTAAAAACTGCCCACTGATATTCCAAAGTCAAAAGATAGAAGATTTTTTTTTTTTTTTTGTGCAGTCAAGCTGATGCACCGCAGGGTCTGAATTTAAGTTCAAATTCATGAACAACAAGAGTGACCAAATGAAAGCACAAATTCATAAGCTTGGGCTGGATTTTATTTTTTTTCTTCTTTTTGTTTTCATTGTCAGGAAGAAAAAGAAAGATGAAAGAGACCTTCGACTCAACTCAGTAATTGGTCAGTTAATTATCTTTCATAATGTGATAAATTATGCATGCCTCTCACAGTTTTATGGTCTCTATTGTCTTTTCCTCCATACCTAAATTATATTTCTTTTCAGTTTCCAGGTCTTTTCATTGCTTTCATTTATCATTTTTCAATTTCATTGTCTGAATAGTGATTGTCTTGTTTGAATGGCCATTTAACATATTTAATGAACTGCAGGGACTATGACAAGTAAGCTTATGGTCACAATTGAGTATCTTTGTTGCTTAGGCTATCCCTAAGGGGAAAAGATAACTTGCATATGTATTTGATGTTTTTATCCAGCAAGGGTTAAATATTTTCTTAGCTGGACAGTAGACCCATATTGCTTCCAACTACCTTGTCATGCTGAGAGAAAGAATGAGGTAATTAGTTTTAAGCTCAGATTGTCATAAACATTGATTTCCATGACAGTTGTCCTCAAAATAAACCTGTTTTACAGATACTGATCAATAAGACTCTGTGGTGAACACCCATTGTGTTATGTGATAAATACTCAGTTCTGAGACTAATGGGCATATTAAATTTTCAGACTTTTCCATAGAAAAAAATAGAGCAATATTCTACTTCTCCTTCTTTCTCCCACTTTCACTCTAACTCATTTGTTCTCTATATATATACAACAAAATCCTCTCAGTCTCAGAAAAATCATCTGAAGATTCCATAAAAACACAAAGGTATTTACATTTCAAAAAATGAAAAGGACTGAAGAAATATGGTTTTGGGGAATGCTAAATTTGTTTTAATACATTGCAATATATAATCAGAAGTGGAGAGTAATGAAGTACATTTACGTAAGTAAAAAGGACATACTACCACAACAAAATGAACAATTCATCTAACTCTTGAATGCTATTTAAAATATTAACCTCTCTCCTTTTTCCTCCTTCTCCCTCTCCTTCCTTAACAGGCGATGACTTTGCCACATTCTTCTTTAATAAAAAATGAAAACCTTCAGCACAAGTTCTCCACCCCACAAACTGTCAAACATCTTACCAGCATACATACTCTTGCTTACATCCTTCTCTCCACTCTCTGAGGCAGAAGTCTCCAAACTCATCCTTTCCAATCATCCTGCTACTTATCCACTAGATCCAATTCCATTGCACTTTTAGAGAACTACAGACTGGTATCCCTTCTTACTTTCATTGCAAAAACACTGGAATGAGTTTCGTTTAACCAAGTCTCTGCTTTTCTCACACACATAAAAACTCTTGGAAAGTTACCAGTCTGGCTTCAGTATTGGGCATGTAATCAAGTCTGTCTTGCTCTTAGCTGTTGGAGCCTTAAGACTGGCAAGAGCTGCTTCAAAAACTTCAGTACTTGCTGGATTTGTCCACTGTGTTTTGATATCATCCTGTCAACACTGCTGGCAAAGTGCATCTCAGGAGTCAAACTCCAGTGGTTTGAGTCTTACCTCTCAGATAGGTCCTTAGAGGTATCTTGTAGGGGCGCAGTGTCCAAGTCCAGCTACTGGGGTGCCTCAAGGCTCAGTTTGTGGACCACTTCTCTTCTCTGTCTACATGGCATCACTAGGTTCTGTCATTCAGAAACATGGCTTTTTATACCACTGCTATGCTTATGTGCTCTCCAGAAGCTTGCATTCTGCAAATTAATGGCATATTTATAGTGCAATCCCAAAGAGGCATGAAATACCTGACCTGCCCAGCTCAATCCAAGCATTCCTTAGCAATCTTTTTCACTGTAAAATCTAATAAGTTGGGCTTACTTAAAATAAGCATGCAAATTGATTGCCTTGAAAAAACTAAGTAAAGTGAAATAGGAATAGTATGTTGTACTGACAAATGCTTAGTTAGTATAGTTAACTTACACAAGAGTTCTAGTAACTAAAAAAGAACTGTAGGGGGTACTTGATCCTTTCATTTAGGTTTACTCATGACTTAGTATAGCTACTGACTGACTCCCAGAATGCATTGCACAGAACAAATTATGGCGTTGCTTTGTTTTAAAGTTGTTGTTTTTATCTGCCAATTTTATTTGCTGTCTTGTGTCAGCAGTAGCACAACAAAAAGAGGAAATAAAATAGCTATTGTTACAATTAATGAAAATAAATTTAATTTAATTGTTACCATTGTTGTGATTCACGTGATGAATGTTGAAGTCTGTGTGTGACTCCAGCATATTACCAGTCACTAATTCAGGATTATATAAAAAGCATATCAAGGTATTTATGAAAAATAACCTCTAAAAAAAGGTCATTATTAAACAAATACAAAAAAATGATTTAATTAAAAAATAGGTCATTTTTTAAAAGCAACCTATTTATTACTTTTCTATTAAATCAAATAACTCTGATTTCATGATGCTTTTCTCCATTAATAGAGAGAAAATTATAGTACCATAAATGAAGTTTCAAGTGCCCAACCAAAGGGAACGCAAATCACTATAATGGTGAGCAAAAAACACATCCTTCCATTTTCACTTGCCCCTCTAACACATGCACACTCTATTGTTTCTATACTGTCTACTTGTTTTCACTTGTTTTCAAACCTGCAATAATTAAATATGTTAAATAACACAAATGCATCTAAACCCATTTTATTAACTAATGTATTTGCTGCTGACATTTTGATGTTCCAGTTCAACCATACTAATAAGCAAAAATGACTTTAGATAAACTATCAGTTGTGCTTCACTGTGTTTTTTATTTTAATATTTTATTATTACTGAGTGTCGAACCTGAATTTACTTTTCCTTCAGCCTGAGGTTTATTCATTACACTTTTTGGTATGAAAGGGCTTATATATTTGCTATAAATAGAACTTCTTATATTAAAAACAATCAAGCCCTGCTCATATTTAAAAAGTAATGTAACATTACTTTCCATAAAATGTAACTAAGTAACATAATTAGTTACTCTTTTAGGGATTAATGCAATATTGTAATGCATTACTTTTAAAAGTAACTTTCCCCAACACTGCGTATCATTACATAGTTTATTTAAGATCTGCACAGTCTCACAGGTGTGGAGAGTTATTTGAGTGTTTACTGTGAGGCTGATATTGATTTTGATGTGAGTTGTAAATAATTTCAACTGAAAAAATACACTGTCCATATGTTAGGTTACCTTTTATTTTGATGGCCGCCTTAGTCTATTGACTATAAGGAACTTTGCAACTACATGTTAACTAACTCTCATTAGAGTATTAGGCTTAGGTTAAGGTTAGGGTAGAATGTTGATGTACTTGCAAAGTTACTTGTAGTCAGTCTGTTGGGGAACCTTCAAAATAAAGTTTTGGCATATAAAGTATTTAGCAGATATACTACTAATACTCTAATGACTGCTAGTTGACATGTAGTTGCAGAGTTACTTATCAACAGCTGTCTAGAGGGTTCCATCAAAATAATCTGACTTAAACTGATATTACAAAAAAAAAAATGTTCAAAGCAAATGTGTCATATTCATAAAAATGGCAAGATATGAGACTTATAATACATTATAACTATTATAAATATAATAAATTGTAACTTAAGTGGATGCAACATGTTCACTGTGTTTTAAAAATCATTCTATTATCAAAAGCTATAACCACAAATAAGTAAATATTATAAAACATCGAAACTGTTCTTATGGATATTAATACAATTATATAGCATATTATACTTTTTTTTTATAATGCATCATGCATTCATTATAATGCTTTAAGAATATGCTTAATGTGTATTATAAATGTGGGCTTCAGGAAGTGTTACTGTTAGTACTTCTGTACTTTTACTTAAATAAAAATCTGTATTTACAACTTTCACTTGTATTGGAGTTATATTTGACCAGTAATATCTCAAGTAATAAAGTTCTTTGTCCAATATCTTCTGCTATGTCTTTGTTACATTTTATTATTATTATTATTATTATTATTATTATTATTATTATTATTATTATTATTATTATTAAATGTTTTAATTGCAAACAAATTAATCGAGCAAATTCAGAATTATTTGTTACAATTTATTGTTAAAATAATATAGATCAATTGATCAATCGCTCAATGGACAGATGGTTAAAAATCTATTGTAAATATCTCCAATATATTATCAGAATCAGACAAAGCTTAATTTTTCATTTTGGTGTCAGGAGCTTCCATACTGAAAGTACAAACATAGTGCTGACGTACATATAATCTAAGGTAATAAAAACACCAATAATAAAGAGAATGGACAATAAGTTATAAATAAAAATAGAGTAATAAAATATAGAGAAAAAAGAAAATGTCAGTAGACAGAAATGTGATTGTGTATATGTGCTATTTACAGATGAAAGTTTTGATGAGTTATTGACAGATGACAGTCCTGATGTGTTATGTGTTGTTCAGGTGGATATAGTCTGGGAGGAAAACTAGTCTAGTTTCCGGCCATTTTGGTGCTCAGTGTTCTGTAGCGCCAGCCAGAAAGCAACAGTTCAAAGAGGGAGTGTGCTGGTTGTGTGGGGTCATTAGTTATTTTACCAGCCCTTTTCCTCACTCTGAAAGTGTAAAGATCTTTGAGCTTGTGCAGGGGGGCACCAAAGTTCTCTTAGCAGTCCTGACTGTCTGTTGTGGTCTTCTGATGTCTGATTTGGTAGCTGAACCAAACCAAAGAGTTCTGGATGAGCACAGAGTTCATGATGGCAGAGTAGAACTGAACAGTTCCTGTGACAGGTTGAACTTCCTCAGCTGGCAGAGGAAATACAGCCTCTGCTGGGCCTTTTTCACAATAGTCAATGTGATTGTCCCACTTCAGGTCCTGAGAAATGGTGGTGCCCAGGAACCTGAATGACTACTGCTGCCACAGTGCTGTTCATGATGGTAACGTTTTATTTATTTATTTATTTTTTCCTGAAGTCCACAAACATCTCCACTGTTCTGAGCAAGTTCAGCTCCAGGTTGTTTTAACTGCACCAGACAGTCAGCTGGTGTACAGGGAGAAGAGTAGTGGGGATAGAACACAACCCTGAGGAGCTCCAGTGCTGATAGTGAGAGTCCTGGATGTGAGTTTGCCCAGCCTCACTGGCTGCTGCCTGATTGTCTGGAAGCTGGTGATCTACTGAGAGATTGAGGTGGGCACAGAGCTGGGTCAGTTTAGCTGAGAGAAGGTCAGGCGTGATGGTGTTGAAGACTGAACTGAAGTCCACAAATAAGATCCTTGCTTACTGTAATTCCCAGGTCTGTCGAGGTCTTGCAGGATGTAATCACAAAGCTTCTTGCTTACATGTTGGTAATTAATAATAGAGGAAATAATGGGCCTGTAAAAGAACTAACAGAGAGGATCAAAGGTCAGATCAAAAAGTTCAAACATGCAGAAAAAGCACAATTTCCAACTGTAATGTTTTTGTAACCTAATTGCATTCAGCAAATGAAAAAAATATAATATGAATTGAATATTTTAAAATTGATCCATAATAATTAGATAAACAGTAGTTTTGATTATTAGTAAATGTTACATTTAATATGTGAGCAGTTTTGGTTACCCAAGCCACAATAACTGACTGTGAACGGTGTCAAAACATAAGTGCATTCACAGTATACTGTACATAACAAATTGCTTGATTGTATAAATAAATAAATAAATAAAATACAGTATTAAAAGTTAAATTACATTCAAAATGGGGCCATTTTAACACAAAAACAATAGTATGTTTTAAGAAATGTTAAAAAGCAAGTACAAAAGGATTGAGATTTTATTTATTAATTCCTTGTTTAACCAAATAATGGCTAATTTAAAATCGAATAAATTACTGTAATTACTGTATGTACAATGGTTTGCAGCACTCTTGTATAAATTATATGTGGAACACAGAAGAGATTCAGTGGACCAGGCCACAGTAACAATGTTGTTTCCCATAAAAGATGACAAACATCTCAAGAGATGTTCATTTAATTTATTAACATTGCAGATAGACAGCTACCTCAGTAACTCTGTCAAAAGTACATGTATTACAGCGGGACTCAGGCATCGCAGAACAAATCTATTGATGCCTTTACTTAAAGAGAAGAAAACTGATTTTATTAGTATTCTTTGAATTAGTATCCTAAATTGAGAACAATGTACATTTTGTCTCCATACTAACCAACACAAATCCATACTAACGAAGAGAAACATCTGCTCTATTGATGCCATTGACCGGTTCATTGTCAGTTTGAACTAATTTTCAGAGTCTAGAAAATATGTTGTATGTGCCACCTATAAAAACCAAGACCTTCTCAAATCTCTCACTTTGTTAACAGTTCAAACATGCACTAATATGCTATTACCATAAAATCAGCACTTTTCTGTTAGAAAGTGTCAGCATTTATTGGGATGTGTGCAACAAACCGATGCATGTGCTCCTTTTATCAGTCTCTTGACTTTCATCTTCCTTCATCTGTGGAGTTATTCTTTATGCACATTAATGTAGGATGTGTTTGATGTCCGTTAGGTATCTCAGCTTATGATCAGGAAAATGAGTGACCTTTGCAGTGCTCAGGGAGATTGTGATGTACAATATAAGACTTAATGCAGACTTTCACTGGAAACAAAATCTGGCCAAAATGTATGTTGTAAATTGCTTTAAATAAATTTTGTTTGAACCTTCAAACCTGTCAAAATATATTATGTTAGAAGGACAACATATTCTATATATACTATAGAGAAGTATTTAAAATAGAAGTGAATTCTGCACTTCTTTTATGGGTGGTTTCCATTTTTATTTTATTTTTTCACTTTTGGCCAAGTGAATTGCTAAGTATAAAATATCTAAATGAATATACAATTGGTATCTGTGATCAGGTTTGTGATCACTTGAAATTGGAGTCAGACTGAATACAGAACTAGACTTAAATTGAAACTAAATCATGATAAATTCAGAGGTGCAAGTAAAAAACTGAACATCCTCTAAACCTTCAACCAGGCCACGGGACTCCACTTTTTGGTTCGGCGGGTGGATTCTTACAGAAGCATGCATTCCCTGGCTCTTTGAAAGAGCTTAATTTAACAGAAGGATGTAATGGAGCCACTGGCCTTTCACTTAGGAGGTGAACCACACAGCGGTGACATTAGAAGGGCCACTACCTTCTATTACAGTTCACTTATTTGATTCCTGTAACACAGACCCCCATACATGCACTCCTGACATTCACACTCACACATTTCAGATGAAGAACTTAAAAGACACTAAAAGCCATGTCACTGCTTCCACAAATCAGTACAAAAAGAAAGAACCCCAAAAACATGCATATAACATTCAACACTAGTAAAGTAATATGTTAATTAATGTGTACAGTATGAAAACATTCTTTTATTTTTATTTATTTTATTTTTGTTTAAATATAAGATGCATGCACGAAAGAACATGAGGACATCAATGATGTCTCATGTCTTCAGATGGTGTCAAGGTAATTGTCCATAAATTATATGTTCCTGCGGAGTTGCAGTGAAGTTTGTATACACAAGTTCAGTGCACAAAAGCTAAATGAATAACCTGGAGAAAGCAAACTACTAAATCTTTGACTATCAGTATAGCAACCATCAAATGTCAATCTTTGCTAGAAATAAACATGTGTAGGTGTGCTATTATAAATTGTTCTGGTGTCAACCCACAGCATAAAAATTTACATGAAACAGATTTTCATGGTCTTAAGGGTCTATTTGATTCATAACGGAGCAGTCTTTTAATGCATAATGCTTTTAGCAACACATGATGTTGATACTGACTATGCATCTGCAATTGTAGCAATGTCCTTACTACCAAAGGAAGTAACGAAGGTCTTACGGGTTTGGAACAACATGAGGGTGAGTAATTAATGACAGAATTTTCTTTTTAGGGTGAACTATTGATTTTAGTAAAAAAATAAAATAAAAATAAGTAGCCAAGAACACACAGTTTTAATGTAACCACAAACATAACATTTTTCCACAACCTAAAATAGACAAATGTAATATATATAATTTTATGAATAATAAGGGATTTGTTGTGTTCAACATGTTGAAGGTTTAATGGGGATTTTATCCTACATTTTTTTCAGAGACCTTAAAGTAGGTTATTAACGTAATCACAGATTTTGTATAGCCAGATGTTCGAATTGTGGCACAAAGTAGTTATTATTGCAGTCCATTCTGGCCAAGAACTGTCTGCTTTTTTTTTGGAAGGTTGGGCCATCAGAAGCTAGGCCTGAGTGTTTTCATGTTCCACCTTTCTTAAATGGTTCAAGTTTGTAACAATAGAGATGTCGTGATAACGAAGTGGGCATCCAATGGCAGAATTTATTAAAAAGAGCATAGTCAAAACAAGCAGGGTCAGATGCCAGAAAACAAAAACATCCAAGTTATGGGCAAAAAAGTAACCCAACAAGACAGGCAATGGTCAGGGCAGGCAGCAGTCAATCAAAAACAAGGTAATAGCCCAAGGACAAAACACAAGAAAAGCAAAACTTAGAAGCATGTAAATTAGGAAAAACGGAAGGGCTGAAAACTCAATCACCAGCAAAAATAAAGAGTGTGTATGCTACAGTACTTATAAAGTCCTTCTAATATGAGACAGCTGTGAACTGATGATGAAATCTGATGAGAGACAGGTGATGCAGTTGATATGTCCGTGCAAAGGATTATGTGAAATTGAGTCCTGGGTAAAGTGGCAAGAGTCCGGAGTGGCTCAGCAACCCTTGTGGCTTCCCTTGTAATTTATTTTCACTAAACCACATTCAGTAACCTTTAATTAATTTTGCACTCTGGAAATGTTTAGCACCAGGGACCAGTGCTCTCCATTATGCATTGAAAAGACCAATTGTGTGTAAAAGTACTTCTGATTCAATTAAGGCATAGTTTGTCACAACACATGCATTCAGTGTAATGACCTGATGACAGAAATGGGAAAATGTTCATATCCATATTCAATGTTCATATCCTGGCACTATTCTTAACAGGTAATCCTATTTAACTGATCGATCAGATTTGTCAGGTGAAATCGGTTGACACTGACTCCTCCCAGTGCTGAGCTCTGTCTGCATAATGAAATCATCACGCAGGCAACGCTTTATTGATTTAGAGTCAGACATTAATATTTCCTGTTCCTGTAAAAGCAGTGCTTGCTGATCACAGGTCTAATCTGTGTATTCAAACATTCTCTTTGTTCCAAATCAAGTCAAGAGGACTCACAATGACAGCATGGATACGAAAATAAAAAGGGAAGAGTTTTCATTGAAAGAGACAATAAGAAAGAGAAAAGAAGTGCATATAGTGCGTATATTATATACACTCCTAACTGAGTTTGTAGATACAGTGTCAATAGTCCATTTGAGAGATAGGTGGTGGTAATGTACTTATAAGTCTGCGATTCGCAGTAAAGCAAGAAAGAGGAAGAAGACGCATTATGCGCCGGCTGTTGAGAATGCGCTCAGGACAGTTCAGACATTGTGGTGAAAAATTATATGAATACTGATCAGTTTCTTCTTTGAAACCAATCGTTTCATGTCTTTACACATAAATGTATCGTCACGAGCCGCAGGGTTTACTTTGGTTTTGTTTGTGTATGTTTTTTTTTTTTTACTCAAAGGCATGATTCCCATTCACTTCCATTATATGTCTGACAGACTGCAACGGTTTGGTTTAATAATCTTTGTTTGTGTTTTATTGAAGAAACAAAGTCCCCTACATCTTGGATGCCCTGGCGGTAAGCAGATAACCATAACATTTTCATTTTTGGGTGAACTATCCCTTTAAGGAAAGATTTCAGTAGATATGCTGTTGTGAGCCCTTTCTTGCAGTCTAAACAACTACTGTTCTGTCACTTAAAGTTTACGATGATGTAACGAAAAACATAAACATGCAAAGTCTTATCCAGGTTTATCCCTGTTAGGAAAGAAATGTAATGAGCTGAGATGTAAGGCTCTCTCTCTCTCTCTCTCTCACACACACAAACACACAGACACGCACACACACACACACACACGCACACACAGAAAGAAATGTAATAAGCTGAGATCTAAGGCTCTCACACGCGCACACAAACACACACAAGGAGAAAAAGGAAACAGAGGAAGTAATTCCTGTCAAGACATATTTATTTTTTGGTTGATCTTTTTCACTGAAATGAAATCAAATAGACTAAAACAAACAAATTAAAAAAATCTAAATATTTTGACAGATAATTTGTGACACAGTATTTACATATTATGTTGCTCACAATGTTATTCAGAGGCCAGAAAGCTTAAAACAGAACCTCATGAACCAATACAATTGAAAATTGCTATTAGAATTCTGTAAGTCATCATCTTCATACGTTACAGAAACAAAATCTTTATCTTGTCAGTATTAAATGCAAGCAAAAATGTCTTGACTCCCTTTTCTATTACCATGAATTAGGCAGCAAGCTACAGTAGGTAAGAAATATGCATTTGAATTTTTTTTTTTAAATAAAAACCCATTTTGTTAATATTCGAAAATTATTTTACATATTATTTCTTATACACATACTTGAACAATTTGTGTACTTTTATTCAAGTCTAAATGCTTGACACCAGTGTGTACCACCAACCCAGGCAATGCAGTATGAGAATTCCATACAGAAAGTAAATAATTCCAAAAAAAAAAAAAGTAAATATTTGATTGATAAATATTCAAATATGGAACAGAAGCATATAGTTTCACAATTTCCCTTAAAAAGAACATATCATTATTAGAATCCATTACTCAGCAGACCTATTCCTATATAATCAGATTGCACATTCTCATTTATTGACATGTACCGTACGTATTGATTTAATTATCGATATAGACACATGGTCTTGCTCTGATAAAGGTACATGTAACCGTCGCAGAAGAGTCGCTTTGCCACACCTTCCATCTCTCGAGGCACTTGATTAGCCAGCTGAGCCAGAGGCATATGTAGGTACCGGCCAACCTCAGGACATGCTTGTACTTCTGGGATATTATAGCCATCACTTTCACCTACAAACAGGAAAGTGTATGATCAACATGTCCAAACCCAGTGTTAAAGGGATAGTTCACCCAAAAAATGAAAATTCTGCAATTAATTACTTGCCTTCATATCATTCCAAACCTGTAAGACCTTCGTTCATCTTCAGAACACAAATTAAGATGACCCTCTCATATACTGCAAGGATCCTTACACGATCAATGCTCAGAAAGGTAGCAAGGAGATCGTTAAAATTATTAATGTGTCATCAGGGTTCAACTGTAATATTATGAAGCTACGAGAGTATTTTTTGTGCGCAAAGAAAATTAAGATTTTATTCAACAATTATGCAACAACGTATGCTGTTCTGTGTCAACTGCACAGTAGACAGATACACTGTTTGCGTTGTTTACTCTTTGATCTGAATATAAGCAAGTTTATCTGAGCTAGACATGTTGCAAATGTTATTTCCATATATGATACTCTCCAAAATGCACTATAGGGTGATGCGGAGGAGACGAATTGTTGAATAAAGTTGTTATTTTTGTTTACTTTGCGCACAAAAAGTATTTTCGTAGCTTTGTTATATTACGGTTGAACCCCTGATGTCACGTGGATTATTTTAACAATCTCCTTGCTAAGTTTCTGAGCTTTGATCGTGTAAGGATCCTTGCTGTCTATGAGAGGGTCAGAGAGCTCTCGGAAGGCATCAAAAATATCTTAATTTGTGTTCCGAAGATGAACAAAGGTCTTACAGGTTTGGAACGACATGAGGGTGAGTAATTAATGACAGAATTTTTGAGAGAACTCTCCCTTTAAACTAAAACCAAGCACACATTTACTTACCAACACGGTCAGCCATACTATCAAAGAAGATCCAGTCAGTATCCTGAGGTCCATATTTGACAAAAGAGACATAGTGGCTGGTCTCTATACACAGCACAGCAAACAGCTCGAGTTTCTCCCGTGGAGGAGTGCGGCGATCTGACCCTGAACTCTGTGAGTAAGAGAAGCCCTGAGGAAGAAGCAGGGTGCTGGGTTTGTGGTATTGACGCTGCTGGTGAAAGTGCACCTACACAAACATATCAGTTCACAGATGAACATATTATGTTGCATTGAAATGTAAGAAATATATAAATAAGTTAATGATTTCTGATATATACAGTACATGATTTACTTTTCTGTGCATAAGCCCTTTTAATAATTAGTCTAATAATTTAACAATAATAAAGCCTGTGAAAATACCCTTAAGAAAGGACTGAATGTATGCATTATAATTTATACAGAATATTATGATAAATGCAGAATGCATATTTAACACCCTACCTGAGTTGAACATTCTCCACAGAAATATTTGAATCCTGTATCACTAAACGTTTTGTCTCTGAAGCACTCGGCACACTCACAAGTTGCTAGCTGACCACACAACACACACTGCTGAGGACCTAATGAGCAAGTACATATATAACACAAACCTCAGGTGACTTATTAGAGCACAGAAATAGAGGGAAACACATTACTAGGAAAACCCGGAGACATTTAAGACAAGTTACCATCCGCGAGAAGACCTGTGATGTCCAGTTCTGTAGAAGGAATGATTTTTGGAAACATTTTGAAACTCTTCCCTGAGCGAGGCATAGTAAGAATCAGGCAGGAAGGCACCTGGAGGCATGAAGAAATAAATGCTCAGAGTAACAACTAGATCATACAATGACTTTTGCATGTATATTTTTCATCCATTTCTTGATATTAAGAAAAACACATACAGGATGTATATTCATTCGGGTCGCTCCAGAAATATTTAGGTATAGAGAAACAGTACCATCTGCAGGTCATTCATGAAATGTCCAATCAAAACGATTACCTCTGACAGTTTGAGACTGTTGCTGTAAAATGAATGTTCCAGTAGCTGCTGAACTGTCGGCAGGACTAAATGGTGGTTATAATCCATAAAGATTTGGTAGTAGTAACAACTTTGCAATTTTTGTGAGCCTCCTGCTTGGCTGCTAAAGATAGATAAAGTGATAAACATATATTAATGCATCAACTCCAAAATATTTGATAAACAAGAAGGCATCCTACTAAAATGCCAAGACATATTTAGCAGAAGTGACCTCTGAAAAATTAAGGGTAGGAATCAAAAATATAGATTCTTCTTCTAAAAAAAAAAAAAAAACCAACAAAAAAAAAAAAAAACATACAAATATTTTTCATGATGTTCAGTTTCACTACAGTTTTTTTCTTATGTCAATTGTCTGACTTTTCAAAGAGATCAAGGTGTATTTTATTTATGTGTGTGTTTGTGTGTGTGTGTGTGTCTGTGTGTGTGTGTGTGTATGAGTTAAATGGTATAGTAGTTAGGATCAATTATGTGGTACTTCTTCAAATTTTCTAAGAATAAACAATGGAGTCATGAAGGAACTAGAAAAGCTAAATTCCTTAAGATTCCTGTCCCTACTGACAAATAAAAACAATAAATATTTTCCTACCAGAGTATGAGTGGCGGATCCAGCAAGAAAATCTCCTGCATGATCAGAGAGAGGAACTCCTCGGGATCTGCACACATCAGGAAAAACACTATGCTTATTACAGTTCTATAAAACAGCCAAGAAATCTTTTATAGATAATGAGATCTAAATAATTTGTGGAAACAGCTGTATAATATTTGGGATCTGCGTTTTGATGACTTGTAGAGAAATGTAAAGTTGGACATTTTTCTTTAATATTCTGTTTGAAACTTGACATCGTTAACAAAGCTGAATCTGGCTATGACATCAAGGAGATAGGATACCCTTCTCATCTGTGGTGTAAGTGGGGCAGTGTTCCCGTTTCTGTAATTGTTTCCGAAGATTCATCACACTGTGCTCTGATACAAAACCTTGTCTGTAAATTAGGAGAGAAAATTAGGCTGTTTAAGCTCTCCTATTTGTGCATATGTACACAATAAGTTTAATTGAAATGTCTGCTTAGCATGACTTTCTAATGTAAATTTTAAAAGGTAATACAAAGAAAAATAAGGGCCACAATCTCACTTGCGGAGAGGGTTAACAATGTTCTTTAGCAGGATAGTTTGAATGGTTTTATATTCTGTAGTCTTAAAAAGCAGAGAATCCAGAACTGATGAACAGGAAAACACACTGGACAAATAGAAAAATCAGAAATAAGATCATGCAATATTACTGAACAGTTGATGAATGCATGTTAAAGAAAAAAAATCTTATACAGGAAATATAATTTAATATACATTATCATACATTATAATACAACATATATTAAAACTCCATGTAAACCATGTCTAAAGTGAGTTCTAACCTGAACAGGGCAGAGTCCATATAACAGGAGTTGCAGTGACCCTGAATGCCTTTCATCTTACCAATCAGTCGGTTTGAAACATCTTCGGTTCTAATAGGTGGCACATTTTCCTGTTCCTCAGATAACATTGCCTCATCATTATCTGTCACAGAGAAGAAGAATGAGGCACATAAGGAACGATGTGCAAGTTCCACTACAGTAGGTGGCAACATAATATTGGTTGGTGTTATCTACCTGTCCATGGTAAAGTTTCACTTTCTGCTAATAAACACACACTCACTTTAAATGCAGTACAATGTACTTTCACAAAAAACATATCTTTATCATGTATATTATATTTATATATCTTTATTTCTTACCAGACTGTCCATTGAACAGCTTCTTCTTTACAGCAGAAAAGCGATCATCAGGCCGACAAGATGAGAGTTTCACAAATAAACCACAGTGAGGAGCACAGTTAAAGTACCGTTGTCCTTTATATGTTCCATCACTCACGCCGGCACTGCTCTCCTCCTAAGAAAAAATACATATATTACAGTCTTAGTTTAACAAATGGTGAAACTGGCTTTTAGTTTAATTTCATTTCAAAACAACAGGAATTTCTGAAAGATTACAACAGTTGAACTGGTATTTAGAGAACCTACCAGTTCCAGTCCAGCGGTCATCCCAGGGAAATCGGGTAACTGGCCAATCCAGCGGACAATACCATAAATTATTGTTTTACCCAGAAACTGCACTAGGGAGCCAACAGTGATTTCATCAGAATCAGCACTACCCCCCATCCCTGGGCCCCGAGAAGTGTCAATTTTTTCAGTTTCATCTGGTCACAAGAAAAACAAAACAAAATATATTTTATATATATATATATATATATATATAACATAAAATATAACAATAACATTGTTTGCATGAGTGTCCAAACCCAAATGCTTATGCTAACGTTGACCTATGTGTTTTTCTGTGCTATAAATACACATAAAACATGCAGCAACGCATGCATACAGTATGTTACCTTTATTTAACAGCTCTTCTTTAATTACACAATCCAATGGGATCCATCTCTCTCCTCCTTGCTTCCCCTCTTCATCCTTATCCTGAGAAGAGGAACATTTTAGAAAAGTATTCTTACTTAATGTAACATTGCACAATAGCTTGCCTTTGTGTTATTATACCTTAATCTGTATACTGCCTTGTTTTTCTTGTACAAACATATATGTAATATGCTTTTTAAAGATCTGTAATTTTCTTTTAATTTACATTTAGTTAACATAATTTATGGTTATAAATATGTTTCAAAGTGCACGTTTTTGCCAACAATACCATCATTGTTTCTGTAAATCACGGAAACATAACTTTGTGAAAACGGTGAGATAACATGCATATTACATGTTTGCATAGTGTTTCTTTACAAAGTGACATTACCAACTATTGGCATGGCCTGGATAAATACAGTGTTTATGTCATTTTTATGGATCTCTGTGAATGGGGATAATTTTGACGATGTTATCATCTGTATTCAAAAAATACAAGGGAAAAACTTTTCTTTAGCAAAACTTTAGTAAATCATTATCTTAAAAACATACCCTAAGACACAGAACAATATTCTGCAGCTAATATTTATGTAAACATCATGCATCATGCTACCAATCCAATCCAGAGAAATTAAAATAAATAAATAAATTCACCCAAAAATACAATTTATGTCAATATTTATTATTATTATTATTTTTATTTTTTTTGTTCAGTGGAACACAAAAGGTGAAATCCTTAACAATTCCCCCCTCTTTGTTCAACTTAAAGAAACTTTTATAAACTTAGAATCACTTTGAGTAAAATAATTTTTAATAACTCTAAGAAGTCAGTACTCACAGTAGATATGAGAACCATTTTGCCATCTTGGTGGTCCTTTATATCCATAACCATGCCATGGTGAGCATTTTTGTCACCAAAAAAGGTTACTCTGTCTCCAGCTTTGAGAGGCTCAGTAGACGTCATGGACAGGGGAGATTGAGTATGTAGAGGGGGTGCTGAAGGTTTATGATCAACTGGTTTGATTCTTGTAAAAGGGGCAAAAATGCCTGAGTTTTTAGAACATGAGAAGTATGTTTTGTGGAAGTAGGAACCATCATTTTGGCCTTTTCCTTTATCTTCCCCCTTAGAAAAAAAAAGAATGTAAGCCTTATACAACCACATTATGCTTAGTGTGGTTGTTTGTATTATTCTACATATGCTCTCTCTTCAACAATACTACAGAAACAATCTTACTCATGCAAACAGGTGACTCACCTGCAGTTCCACCCCGAAGAAGACTCCTGTTATAGGATCAGAAATATGAGATGTGAGTCTGCCAATGTATCGAATCACACCTTTGAACCACTGCCCTTTATATTCCACGAGAACCTGACAGCCTTCAGACAGTTTTGAAGCCTTTTCTAAAGCCTCAGGATTTTTCAGGGCCAAGAGTCGGTCATCACTGGACTCAAGAGCCATCAGTAGTTCTGCTTCTCTGCGTAACAATGGCTGCAGAAGAACTTTATCAAGGCGTGTATCACTTAATTTTCCCATACAAACTACAGGTAAAATGTCTGTTTGTCTTTTTTGCCATTCATTATATCGTTGCTTATCTATGAAGCATATTTCACCAGCGGTTATGTACCCATTTGGTGAAGGCGGCTTTGCAGTTATGATGAAGTATAACTTGTTGTCAGCTGAAGCCATTTGTTGAAAATGTCTCTTTGAAAACTGAAGTACGTCAGGCTTTCAGGTTGACACAAGTGTTTCCACTGTGGGCATAGGCCTATAGCATTGGAGTAATGCTACTTGCTCACTTCCTCTGAGTAATGTATATTCCTCTTCGTCATTTAAATACCTTCAAATTAAAAACGTAAACAATTTAAAACAACTGCGCTGGTAACTAGGAAGAGCTGCGTAACGTTAGATAGCCTCTGTAAGACAGTGAACAAAAAAATGTGAAATTAAGTTTTTAAATAAGTTAAATTCCAATCTCAAGCGGATTCATAAAATTATCATTTCTAATTAAATTGAGCAAACATTCGATATAATTATGGTCATCTTACTTACCTATGTCAGTAACGTTAGTACTTTCGATTTCTGCAACCTAAACTGAAACTGTTAGAACTCAAAACTGTCAGCCTTTTTCCAAATACATAAACCTAAAAGGATGTTAGAATACAGATAATGATGTGATTATCATAAGGTTATAATGCTTCTCTAAATTAAACTACTCTCCAGCCATAGCTACTGTCGGTCTGTTAAGATTCAAACAACCAGAAGTAGTTCAGCTCAAAACCGAAACTTTAGAATCGTCTGTTGAGAAGCGGATCGTGATTGGATGTTGCCTGTACACGTAATCACAGGCTTCGTCGCGGTTTTATGACATCTGTGTTTTGGATTAAAGATGGCTGAACGTGAAGCGCTGAAAAGAGAAATAGAGGAATTGCAAAGTAAGTGTGCCTTCTTTATTTATATGGCGATCTTCTAGTGTAATTCAACAATGGTTTTAAGCCCTTTTCAAAATCCTACGTTCGTTATTTGTCACATTTACCTTGTGAATGAACTATTCAGTAACACCATGGCTGACTTATCCGATATTCACTAATTTGAGGATGTTTATATGTTTGTAATTTCTAAATTAACGCGGTTTGTTCGTTTTCATTTTGTTCTCGTTGTTAGTAACTTAGTGTCTTTTGCTGGTTGCTGTAGAGCAGGTTCAGCAATAAACAATGAGGAAATTACAGTGTAAGAAATGATCCACATTGTTATTTATGTACATTTTGAATGCCTCTGTTCGTTTATCTCTTATATCAATTTGGTATATTTGATAATATTATATTCTAGATCCTTTCTTAGTAGCTATTGAATAACTAATATAAACATATTTTGATTTAAAAAAAAAAAATCCATTTAGGGTTAAACAAAAATTATTTCCAGAATCTCCAAACTTTGAAACAAATTAGATAAATTAGATCGTGACAATCTTAAGGTTAAAACCTGTAAGGAGATGGGGACCAGACCAGAACAAATTCATATTTTGTTTCTAAAACAGCGCTTATTGTTTTAAGATATGCACATAATTTATAATATTTGTTTATGATTACAGATACCTTGCATTTGTTTTTATAGTTAACTGCTGTATTCTAACTATTTAGATTTGTATTTGTTCCACTTAGTTAAAAGTCAAAAGATTTTAAATAAAAATTTTCTGACACTGTTGTTAAGAGATTCTGTCAAGGGTTTAACATTAATAAGACTATCTCTGTTCACAAGGGGTATCTCATCTTATTATTATTATTATTATTATATTTAATGATAATATTTTTTCTATCAACGTTGCATTTACTGAAGTCTATTTCACTCAATTTCAAATAATCAGGTCAGACCAGATTAGTCTCACCTTAACCTTACATGCTGCTTCTTTACTTTGCAGACCTCATTAATGACTATAAAAGTACTCATGGAGACGTTCCCTCAAGTTCTACCCAGTGGGGTCATGCCAGACATGGCTCAAGGAGGGGCCGGGGCCAGAGTCGGGGTCATGCCTCACACTACACAAAGTCATATTCATCACTGCCACAACCGAATGTGCCTCATTCTTCTGGCAGCTGGAGGAAAACATACTCACTTAACAACCAGACCAACAGGACAGTTGGGAGCCATGTGTCTCATCCAGCTGTGGACCACCTGAACCAGCCTCACCATCACATCAATACATCTGGTGATACTGCTACTGGGAATAGTGCTGGACCTTTTGGAATCAACAGTGTTTTATTAAAAAAGTTGAAAGCTGAACAATCCACGGATAAATCTACAACATCTTCACTTAATGTCCAAAGTGAGGCTTCAAAGGAGAGGAAGAGTAAAGCAAGTGAAAAAAGGACTGTCCTTATACCTTCAACCGGAAAAGACGATCATGGCTGCTCATCTACCAGTACACTAACTGACTCTGCTTCAACATCTGACCCTGAAATGAAGCTAAAACCAACTTTGAAATCATCCTCAGCTGTGAACAATCCCTCTATCCCTTCATCTGTCAAACCTTCAGCTCCAGTTCAAGTCAAACCACACCTTTCCACTGCTGCCTTATCCAACAGGACTGTTGTAATGCCAACATTCAATCGAGATTGTGCTATGGCTTCTTCTGCCTCCTCTAACCTTCAGTCTCAGGCTTCCTTGAGTCCCACAAAGCTTCAGCTTAAGCTAGACTCAACTCAGTCATGTGTAGACTCGCCATGTCAAAAGAAATCTCGATTTACTTGGGTGAAAAACCAAGAGAAGGTAAACATAAAAAGCTCACCTAAGCCAGTGACTTCTGGATCCTCTCCTGTTACAGCCACTGTCAAACGAGTCGCCAGCTCCAATAAGAAGGTGACTCGCAAGCCTAATCTTTCCCTCGGAGCTCCTAAGACCTCAAAGTACACCTGGGTGTCTTCGTCTTGCTCCTTGTCAACAGCTGGGAAAGCAAATGCTTTAACGAAAACGACACACAAGCCCCTTTCACCCAAATCTCTTAAAGTCTCTGTAAGGATATCTCAAGGTGGACTGGAGGTACCGATGAAAGAAAAGAGATGTGCCACAACCTTAACAAGTTTATCAAAAAAGACTAAAGCTACAGGTGCCTCCACATCCCATGCTGACCATGCCAGCCGGTATCGCTGGAAAGCGGCTGGACAAAACGCAACAGCAAATGCATCTAGCTCAATTTCTAGGACTACCCATAAAGGCACGGTCTATCAATGGACAGCTAACAAGAATGGTCAGAAGGGGGAAAAAGTATTTGCTCGGTCCTCAAACCCCACCTATATTAACCCTACTACCAGCCCACATTCAGCTGGTGCTTTCAAGCTCCGGAGTCGAACCAAAATCATCAGAAGATCTGCTAGCAGGTGAGAGTTCTGCTTTAAGATTGTGATGTGTATATACCATTTTAGGGATGCACCGATATTAGAATTCTGGCCAACATCATCATCATGGTATGGCCAAAATATATATTTTTTTATACAATTTTATATAAAATAGGCCGATGTATTTTTTCCTCTTGCAGGAGTAGTTATCTGTCCTGTTATGAAAGGAATGATAACAGATAACAGTCCTTGCCTGACATGTTGAAATACAAGATGTTTTATTAGTGGAATTATTAAACACAAGAAAGTTTAAAAAATGTGTATTTGTGTTAAATATCAAGACATGGGATCATGCTAACATAGACAATTCTAAAATTGAAAAAAATAAAATAAAATAAACAAATAAATCTAAAACATGGAAATGTCCTGAAACATGTTTCATCATAAACTGTAGAAACCCAGTATATTATATGACCTCTTTAAAGTGTCATAGGTTGTGTGTGGAAATATCGTTCTCAAACGCTCCTCTAGATGGCAGCAAAAATTTCCTTGAATTTCCTTTGCATGTCAATCAAACAAAGCAAGCATTTACTTTTTATTGACTTCTATAACATACTTAAAAAAAAAATATATATATATATATATATATATATATATATATATATATATATATATATATTATTCTTGCAGCATTTCATGTAAGTTGTATGTATGTCTATATACAGTCCCTCCTTCGAGAGAAGATACAGCCCCGTTGTGCAAACTTTAAGGAGCCGGTATTCGTTGTGTAGACGGACACACACTCAGGTGAAGAGTCCAACCAATACCAGGCCCAAAGTGCTGGTTTCATTTGGCAGACACAAGCTCCGCCGTCTCTCTCTCACCTCCACCTCACTCGGGACCTCAAGATCAGGTGAGTAACTATGACTGCACATTCACAAAAGGCTTTGCAACTCTCAAAACACAATGCAACTCTACCTCTGCCTTTTTAAATGAACTGATTGTTTTCACCCCCTCTCTGACTAATTGGTTTAATTAGTTATCAACACAAAACGGTCTCTGGAATATTAATTATCGTGGCTTTGTATTCCTTGGAGAGAGGTTGAGGTAGGCTGTATGGTCCCTTGGAAACACAAAACTGCAGGAGAGATGAACAGTACACTGGGTACTGTCATGAAAATAAACTTACAGTAGATGAAATCATGGAAATCTTCCTGTCAGACTTGGCTGTACTGACTAGATCTGTGGTACATGAAGTGCCCTCACATTACAGCCTAACCCTGTAATTTTATACTCCTTTTTTTCTATTCATATTTTTTACATGTTCTGATATGTAATTTTAAATAATTTAATATATATCATTTTGAATCCCACATTTGTCTTTATTGATAAGAATGCATGTTGCAATATTTTGTTTATGCTTTTATTATTCTTACATCTTAATTATTCTTATGTCTTATACATTTTGAGGCTGGAATACACTACATAAATTTTGCCCAAATATTTGGCTTGTTTTGTGCGATCAGAGTTCACAGATTTCACACAAAAAAAAGAAGCATAGTGCATGATTTAGACAGGTTTTTTTTTTTTTTTTTTTTTTTTTGTAGACCATGATTTTAATTGGAAGCACTTTTTCTTCCAAAAAAAAAATTAAAATAAGTTAAGGGTAACTATGTCATTCTGTCATTCAAGTTTACATATCTCAGTTGATTTTACAATTATGACATTTTCTCAGCGATTGCAAGTTACTAAGGCAGAATTGTAAGGTTCAGAATATCCAATTCTGAAAAAAATACAAATAAATGAGGAATCGGACTTTATATATATTGCAGTAGTATAAACCCTATTTTAAATCTCACAATTCTGACTTTTTTGAGTTTTATAACACAAGTTGTTTTCATTTTTAATGCATATTCTATCAACAAAGCACACATTTCTGTGTTCGAAACAATGTGAAAGTCTAGTAGTGTGTGATCCTCAGTAGAGGGTGACACGGGAGTGGATTTTCCCGTCCCAATCCCATGAAAAAACTGGGGGAAAATCTCGTCCTGTCCCAATCCCGGAAGAATAACTCTCGTTCCCACTCACTCCTGGGTTATATTTTTTTTGGCTGGAATCTGTCAGTTACAGTAAAAAAAATAAAAAAAATAAAATACAATAGGCTACAGGCACAGCATGCCTTTAAATGTATATATTTTTATTTTTTATTTTAATGAATTGAAAGCCATCTTAAACAATGAACAATGTGCATTGCACACACATTACATTTCATGTAAATCATCCATGCTAACCCACACGTTTTAAATTTTTTGTTTTTGTATTTTTTTTCATTTGAAAGTAGACATTTCACTCTCTATAGATTGTTATGTCTATAGATTAGGGTTGTCACTTTTGAGAAAAATCTAATTCGAACGGATATTGAATATCATGCAATGTATTCGAATATATTCAAATATCTATGTGCACGCCCCCCCGCGCATGTTTTTATGCGCGGGGGGGCGTGCACATAGATATTCGAATATATTCGAATACATTGCATTATATTCGATATCCGTTCGAATTAGATTTTTCTCAAAAGTGACAACCCTAATCTAAAAAAAACACCGTAGCCTAATGGAGATTCAATCACAAATGTATTAACAGTATGTCATAAACAGGACAATCTGGATTATTATTTTTTTTAACTTAATGTTTGAAACAGCATGTTATCAACTTATATGAAGTGCCACTATGCATATCCCACAACATTAGGCTAAATGGAAAAAAAAGAAAAAGAAAAAAAAACGATTCAGAACAGGCACAAACAATAACGTGACAACTTAAACAGCAGCAGGAGTAAGACATATAGCCTAGCCTAATTCATTTCTTAATATTGTTTGCAAGAAACACCAGTCTATCAACTTGATCTGGATTAAGTGCGGCTCTCTTTTTATTTACAATGTTCCCCACGGTGAAGAACACGCGTTCGGAGCGCACGGACGTGCCTGACTACTAGCTTTTATTCGGTTGATTTGGTCATGAGCCTACACTACAATACGTCTAGAGTGCCCTCTACTGGATAAGATGGCAAAGAATAAAATAAAAAAACAAACGGTCTAATCATAGACTGTAAAAAATGCGCTATATGTAGCATTTTAAAAACCGTTTCGAAGTTTAAAACGAGTTTAGAAGTTTCTCGCTCAAGTTCACATGACCCAGACATCTTGTTTGCATGAACTATTTTACAGAAATACAGTCTTTCGTTGTTACTTTGAGTGCACACAAATAGACCTAAACGGATTCGAAAGATTTATTACTTTTATCTTTATGACCAAAAATGATGTATAATGTATTTTAACAACAATTTCCATCTGCACTCCGAGCATTTAATAATCACTCCGCTCCGCACTCACTGATACCAGAAACACCGCTCTGCCTTCACTCCGTGGATAAAGTATTTCAGTATGTTTGAATTTCAATGTTATGTTCATAATATAGCCTATATTAAAATAAAATAAAAATTAATGAATAAAATAATTGGAGAGTTTCAAAGTGGATAAGGCTATTGTGTGCAAACTTTTTTCCTACAAAACGCCAAACTAATAACGTTGTCAACAAGCATTAAAAGGTATATTTGTTTGTGGTATAATAATTTTATCAGTTGTAATAATTTTGATGAAAATATCTGTACATTTTCATCAGTTATTTTATCTACAGATCGATGCATTTCTTACAGATTTCTGCTCATTCAAAATCAGGTACAGATGAAGTAGCACTGTAAGATTACTTTTTTTATGCATTATAGCGAAAGCGACTTGCATATGTATGTGCTGAATCTGTTTAAATCATGTTTTAACCCAAAAATATTCAGTTAAAGGAACAGACAAACTCCTTGAGAACTAGCCTTTAACTTCCCGCTCGGTTATTGCAGAGATGAACCATCTAAAAGCACATGTTAATGAGAGAGTAACTCTAGTGCTGATTTAACACTGCTGTGTGTGAATGCATGTGTTGTTGAAACAGGCACCAGAACTGCAGCTGATAGAATGAGCGCTGTAGCACGATACTACGATATTTCTTCAAAAGCAGATCGTGGAGCAATTTTTATCGTCCACGGTCAAAAATTGTCATATCGCACACCACCAGTTTATAGTTTATTAAAATAAAAAGTAGGCTATATTTGTGTATAAAGTTGGGGATCAAAGTTAATCCCCGGTCCCACCCACTCCCGCTGACATTTTTTCCTGTCCTGTCCCAATCCCATCATTAATAGTGATTTTGTTCCAAGGGAATCCCCAAAAAATGTCAGCCTCTAATCTTTAGTCATAGTGTATGATGCCCAGTTTGTCCTTTGTAGCCATTTACATACATTGGAATGACATTTTATTAGTTGAACAATTGGTATGTTGTTAAACATACCAGCCCACTGAACACCCTGTACTTCTATCTCTCACAGCCTCATTTTTATTCCCGTTAAAAATAAAAATTAAACATTGCGATACTCTGACTCAGGTCTATTGGATGTTATAATCGGATCCAAAATGGTACTCAAATGGAGCGGCATTTACTACACAGAGCTGTAGTTTGCTGACAAGCTGCGCTGTATCGCGTTCGCAACCGAATGCGATTCATCTGCGATTATGACGTGATATTGCGCAGCGAACTACATATTTGTATACTAAATGTCGCTCCATTTGAAGACAGGTGATGGACATTTGCTACTAATCACAGAACCAGCTTTACTGACGTGACTCGCATGAGATGAATCATGCAGCCCTATAATGAAAGATCGTGAATTAAGTCTGTCGGCTGTGACTGTACACCCCCAATAGAGGGCAGCAAGTTCCCAACAGCCTGATTGGTTTAAGAGGGAGTAGGTTTGGGTGTGATGGCCCGTATCCGCTGGGAATAGGAGGAGTTAATTAATTGCCCAATCGGGCCGTGATGGTGTACATGTGCCGATAGCGGGTAATTTGCAGCAGTGGCATGCCGAATACAGCTACACTATCAAACCCTGCCAGCGCTCTCGCTCAGTAGATAAAAAGGAGCTAATGCGTAATTATCCCTTTGCAAATTGGATTGTTTTAACGAACTGGAGAATATAAGCCCAACCTGATGGAAAGCAATTACTGTTTTTACAGCCAGCTCCACCCCCTCCACCCCATCTCACTGTAATCACTTGCGCTCTGTTTCTGTGCACATTAGAGTAGCAGTATTACCATATAACTGCCTTCCTTTTGCATACCTGTAAATTACCTGTGTCACTTCCTACCAAGGTCTTGTAATAGGAAGTTCTGTCTTGTTCCAGCCAGGTGATGCTTCTTTGGGTTGGATGTGAAGAGCGAGGGGGCGAGCGTGAAAGACAGGGCGGGTGATGGAGGGGTTAGCCAGAGGGACTCTGTGCAGGAGATAAGAGTGGCTAATAAAGAGCAAATTGAATTAGTAATGAGGAGAAAGAGGGCAGCCACGTTAAAAACCAGCCACTAACTGCCTCTCCTCACTGCCATGGCCACCGCCGCGTGACATCTCTTAATTCCTTCTCTGATGAGTGCCCACCACATGTCTCTCTCTCTCTCCCTCCCTCTCTATCTGTTTACAGAGGCTGGTTGGTTATCTGTTGGGGGATTTAAAGGGGCATAAACCTAAGTGAGCAGTTAGGAGCGTAATGAATTGCGGGCAGGGGAGAAGCGCCTCAATAATCCCATAAAATAGATAAATGACAGAACACAATAGTGAGGAGATGAGAGGGGGAGAGAAAAGGAGAAGAGAGGAAATGAATGTCTCAATGGAATTTGGGCTTCGAATGCTTGAGGGTTCATAGACAAATGAAAGGCAACTTAGTGTCTTCACTCCCTACACAACAGCTTCATATATTTGTGGATGCATTTACATCCATAAGTGGTCTTCGCATGTGTTGCATTCATATTTTTTTTTTAGCTTTTCACAATCATGAACGATAGTTGCACAATCTTAATTTTTTTTCTTCTCTTGACATGAAAGATAATTAAAAATCAGTAGTTCATCAGTAATATCAAGCAACATTCAGGTTATATGAATGGTCACATATTTATTGACTGCAAGCTAACTAAAGATTTTGTGCTTAGGTTGTGTAAGTGATGTAGATTCACTGACAAATATGGGTTTTGAGTATTACTTATTTTTTTGTAATACTATTCTATAACTGTTCTAAACATGTTGACACGTACATGAAGCTTCTACTTCGCTTAAGCAAGCGATTACTTTTTGACTAACCAGTTACTCATGTACACTACTGTTAAAAAGTTCAGGGGCTCTATGATGATCATTCATTCATTCATTCTTAATTTATGGAAATGGGTGTGCTAAATTGATCAAAAGTGCACGTCTTATGACTGCTAAAAATGTAGCATTGCCATCATAAATAAATTTACATTTTAAAATATATTGAAATATATCAAATTTGATATTTTTTTATCAAACAAATGCACACTGGTGAGCATTAGAGATGGCTTAAAAGATTGTTTAAAATAATAATAATAATAATAATAACAAACATTTTGCCAATTGGTTCAGTTATTTTTTTTTCTTGGTTGCCTCCCTTGATACAAATTCCTGCTCCATATAACTATATTGACTATAATTGTCTTGTCACCCAACAGCATTGCATTCAGTAAGGACAAACAGAAAACTCAGGTGTTTGTTCATTTATTTATTTACTTATTAATTTTTTTGCAATTTAAAATTTGCTGAATTAAAAATCTAAATGCTTTTCTGGTGGACATTACTATAGAGGAATAAGTAGAATCTTTATATGAGTAATTTGACAGCCTGTGGCTTCAGATCTCCCCCTCATGCAAGTTTGTGTAGGCAGCTTCTCTCCCATGTGTTTAAGTGATTAACTTAAGGGAGAGTTGCTGTGGCTTTATTTGGCACAGCATGATGCATGCACACCTCCACCCTACCCCTCCCATTCCACACACACAAATACACAGTGTTCAGGTCAACGTTTTAACATCTCCTCTGCAAACGATTGGTATTTTAATGTGTAAATCAAAGACCAGCATGTATCTGTTTCAGCTCACGCGCATGCACATGGTGACCTGCTCATGGCAATGATATGGAAGGTTTACGATTAAGCTGGAGTCGGACACATCCCTCCTCTCGTAAATGCATACTAGCATAGTCATGTTACCACAATTCCAAAAACACGCCCATATACACACACACACCTTAGCCCTGACTATATCCATAGGGGTCCTATTACTGTACAATATTTGCACCTTTTTATTTGCCAATAAATCACTTGTCCGGTCTTTCACAGCTCTGATCTCGCTGTCATTTTCCACTCGATCTGATGGTGCCATCCCTCACCAGCTCACGTAATGTTTACACACATGCATACAGTAGCCACACACACGCAAGTTTCAACAGCAGCTAAATATAGTCTTGCAACATTATACTTTTAGGTTTTACTTTTTTGTATTTTATATGAAAAAACTTTAATGATCTTTTATCATTTATATCTTTAACTCACAAAATATCTTTACAATTTGGAGAACGTGTGCAGAGGTATTTTAATATATTCATAGCTGCAGTCTAATTCCCAGGATCCCTGCATAGTGTTCATTGCTCCCTATACAACAAGCAAGTGATATCTATAGAAGTTCAGGTCATTTGACAAAATTTGCTCAGGGGTATCAGTTAAGTTTAGCATGTATTATGTTCGTTGTGAAGTGCGGTGTAAGGAAGGTAATGTTTTATGAAGGGTTTGTATATGTTCATCCTGTATCATCTATTTTTTCCCCGATTTTTATCTTCATGCATTACATTCTGTCACTTTATATGTGCAAAGTATCTTTTCCATAGATTAACACAATGCCTCACCCCTCAGGGCAAAACCACACACTCGGTCAACGTGAATAAACATACACACATCCTGGCAACTAGGAGTTAAAAAAAGGCATACAGGCAGACTTTTGAATGGAATTTTATATATATAAAACTGCATTTATTTAATTTTTAAAATAACAAATAACAGTTTAAAATTATGTTTCCTATTTGAATATATTTTAAAATATAATTTCTGGGAAAAGCTGAATTTTCATCAGCTATTACTACAGTCATCAGTGTCAACTGATCCTTCAGAAATTATTTCTGGATTTTTTGATGAAAAAAAAATATATATATATATATATATTTCGTAACACTTTTTCTTTAGTCAGTTTAATTGCTGAATAAAAGTATCAATTTCTTTTAAAAGTATTAAATATACACCACAAGACAAAATAATAACTGAATTTATAAAAAATTACCCCATTCAAAAGATCCGCGTTGATATATATATGTGTGTGTGTGTGTGTGTATGCATACAAACTGGGAGGTGCTGGAGTGTACAGTAAATGAAATGGACTGCCAAACAAACTGCCAATTATTTTACACGCATTAGTGGTAGAATGCTGTTTTGTATTATGCAGATCAAATTATACCCCCCCCCCCCCCCCCCCCCCCCACTGGCAACCATACATGCATTGTAAATTATAGAGGTGACAGCCATTGCGTCAGTCTCCTTCTGCCCTCAAGAGTTCATTCCTTATGTGGTTTGTTTGTTTATTTTAGTTTAGTTCGTTTTTTTGCATCACTCGCTAGTTCACACTTTCTTTAGTTTCTGCCACTTTTTTTCACACCACCACTGCTCCCTCATCTGCTGGATCTAATTCCCAGCTCCTCCTCCCCATTTCCCATTCTTACATATTCCTCTGCCATATTGAGTAAGCATCCCAGCTCCAGTCCGGTAATAAATACCCTGTTTATGACAAATGTTTGTCGGCCGGCCCTAGTTTACTTGATCCACATGCCGTCCTGATACTACTGTAGGTTAGCATTGCGTGAAACTTTGTGCTGTATTATTGTTAGGTATAGATATGCAATTGTATTACAATTGCATGAATACAACACAAGTTTGTATGTAAAGAGAGAAAGCCATTAGGGAAAACAAGCACTATATTCCCTAAATGCTGGATTAATCAGAATGCAAAAGAAATAGGAGATATTTACGAAGGCCAGCACAGTGTCTTTACTTCTCTCAACTGTCACCCGAGATATGTTAGCTCTAAATACCACAATGCCACAGTGGTTTCATCAACTGCGTCAGTCACACTTGCACTCGCACGAGGTTGATCCTTAGTTTCTGGGACTAACATTCTGCTCATTCCACATCACTTTCTCAGGCCCTGAATGTCAAGCAGATGGGCCAACTTGTACTTTAATGGGGTGTTATCTCTCCCCTCCACCAGTGTCCACTGGATAAACATCCAACTACTCCAATTCATGCTCTGTACGGGTCCCGACACGCACACATCAACCTGTTGAAAATGTGTCAAGCAGGCCTGTCTTTGGGAGGACCACCCACCACCTGTTAACAGCTATTGTGTGTGTGTGTGGGGATGTTCAGTATATCTAAACTTGTCTGTCCTTCAGCTGTCTTTTGTCAGTTTCTTTCTGTCTCTCTGGTTGTTGTTGGTACAACTGCCAATTACTTTTACCATGTTCTCTCTAGATCCATTTATTTTACTTTACCAAAGGTGTCATCCACAGTCCAAGATTTTACAAGCTTTTGCAAGAACTAATGTATAAAAAAAACACATAAATGATACATTGAATTTAGTGCGATGTAAATGTAGTGTGATGTTTTTTATGCTCAAACAGCAACATTACAGGGTAACTTAAGTTGAAAAAGTGAAAAAGCATAATAGCACCCCTTTAAATTAATACTTCTATTCAGCAAGGACACGTTTAATTGGTACAAAGTTATAGTATAGACATTCATGATGTAATAATGCTGTAAGTCCTATTCGTTAAAAAAAAAACCTGATTGTAATAAGTAAATTTCTTGAACACTGAATTTATAGAATTAATATTTAGAATGATTTCTGAAGGATCTTGTGTCTGCTTCATCACATGATTAAATTAGAAAAAAATATTTAAATTGTAATAATATTTCACAACATTACTGTTTTTGACTGCACTTGTGTTCAAATTAACGGAGGTTTGGTGAGCATAAGAGAATTATTGTACAAACATCTTGCCAACCCCATTCCTTTAAATAAAAGTGTAGATACTATTTATTTATTTATTTGCTTGCCCGAATTGTATTATTTATTTAACGTTTAAACATGCACAGAAACATTTTTACAGTGGATTTTAACAAATATATATATATATATATATATATATATATATATATATATATATATATATATATATATATATATATAAAAAGAAATTAAATGTAAAACTGTATGAGAAATATTAATATTAATATTACAAAAAAAAAAAAAAATATATATATATATATATATATATATATATATATAAAGGATATTCAATAAATATTCAACAAATCTGAAGAAAGAAATTGGTTTATGTCATTTTGGCAATGGACAACATAGAATCTTTTTTAGCAGGGCAGCTTTTGTATATAAATAGATGTTTACAAATCATTTGGTCAGAATGTAGTAACATACCATGGTAATACCCAGCATACAACCACAGGACAACTGATCAACCTCAAACTCTTTAACGAAAAGACCCCTGTGCTCGACATGGATTCCCAGTGTGTAATTCGTGTACAGTCACTGACAGACGTAGAGAGACATTATCCAATGCTCTTGTGCCTTGCTTCTCTAACCCGGGCCTCTGGCTGCTCCCTTGTCAAACTGTCAGCTGGTCATAATTAAAGCTTCTCCCTGCTCGGCCTTGTGTGACACACCCAAGCAGCAACACAACTAACAGCCACCTGGCAGGCACACCCGTCCCCTGCGCTTATCTGTAAACCACATGAGACCACCTGCTGGTTAAGAGGAAGGAGATGTAGCCACTTAGTTTCAATGCAGCTTGAGATGTGTGTCTCCTATACACTTACAGGAAAATGTAGAAGTACAAGCAGAAATAGAAAATGTGTTTATTGTCAAACTGTTTGCACACATTTTCACATCGGAGCTAGTTTTGAGTTTGTGTGTTAAAGGGTTGATGTGTGAGATCATTTGTTGAGTGTTTGTGCCAGCAGTTGAAAGCTTAGTGATGAAAAGTGTAATCCAAACGCCAATGAAACGGGACACTGCACTTACACTCTTTCCTTCCCTGTTTTGGGGGTAAATGTTTTCTTGGTATCCTGAGGGGTCTCCGGTAACACACGGGGCAGAATAAATCAGAAACCTTAAACAAGACACACCTGCTAATTATTTAAGAACATACACATCATTTATCGCCTCCAACACATGCAATGTGTAGATATGTATTTGTCTGGGACTTGCAAACATGCTTGTCTTTACGATTTATTGGTATTTTTTCTGTCCAATTATAGCTTTACTTGACTAATTAATGTTGACATGTGTCAACATCTAGTTTCTGTAGTAATAAATCATTATTTACAATCACCCATATTACATACTTTTATTATTATTATTATTATTATTAGTATTATTATTATACATTTAATATTGTTATATGTAAATTTAAATAAATTGTTAATTAGAAATAAATAATTACCATTTTTTTCACCACTTACTATTTTTTTAAATGATAAATAAAAAATTTAATAATAATAATGATAATGTTTTAGAATTTTCAAACTGAATTTTTAGCTGCAGTATTTTAGAGCACACTGCTCCCCTTGTGTGGTTGTTATTCAAGTGTACTTTTTGGACACTGAACTCTGTTCCTTTTGCATCAACTTTGTCTTATGTAGCACAACATAAAGTTCACTTGGTTGTTTTAAGACCATGGCTAAGTTCCTACAAAAGGCATGTTATAATATTACCTCTTGCCCAAGACCTTTAAGTTTCCCTTTTCCAGTAATCTGATCTTAGGAGCCCCTCCCACGCACCCTTCATCTGTCCACACGGCGTGAAGTGTTACCATAATAATCACAGTAAATTGGCATTGCGTGGGAAGCAGACCATGCGATCTAAATCGAGTCAAACACATCCATAATGAGGTTTTTTGGCTCTCTCATAGAGTGGATTGGAGTGGGACAGGTTCATGGGGTTAAAGGTTTCTGACTGGAAGCAGGCAGAAAGAGGTCCTGGGTATTAAAACTAGTCTTTAGGCCTTACTTTAAACCAGTAAGACACTCCATTCTCTGGAGGAAAGCTGGTGTCACAAAGGTCATGTTTATAGGGGTGTTGTGCTTCCAGAAAAAGAGAGACATCATTCACTTGCTCTGGTTTTTTGAAACACTTTGCTAAACTGACTTTTTATGTTTTGTTTAGGTGTATTTTCTCTCTGTGTTGAAGACAAATTGATCACTTAGCCATTATTTCACAGTATTGATAATATCAGTATTATTATAAGCACTGTTCGCATTTGTACAATTGAAATATTTAGCTAAAAGCTGGAACATACACAATATTCTGCAGTCAGAGTTTACCTATTTCATGGATAATTGTGTATATTGAGCACAGTCTACTTGTTATATTTTTTTTTTCAAATATATTTTGATCTAATTTTAGAACACATTTTTATTTGTCATGATGCCCATTATAAATGTGTAACCATTTACAAAGTTGGCAAGTGTATGATGCTTATTTCTTTTTTTTTTTTCTTTTTTTTTTTTTTATCTGATTGGATTAGGTAGTGTATTCCTCACCTCTAGAATAATAAAAAAAAAAAAAAAAAAACTATTTTCTGCAGTTTATAATAAAATCACTTGTTCATTTATAGGATATGAGAGAATATGCCGATGGCTGTTGAAAGACAGGTGTATGAAGTAAGAAGATGAAGTGTAAGAATTAGGTAGACTGATGTGATTAATATCCATTTTTATTTTTGGCTGTTATGTGAGCCCACATATGTTCATATCATTTTTAGTAACCATATCCGAGAACAGTTTCAACACATTGCATTCAATAACAGGGTTTGGAGGTATAGCATAGCCATTCACACCACCTTCACTGGTGCAGTCTCACTCGGTTTTTAGCCTTTGATCTGCCTTGTTCACTCTGTCCAAGTAGTTACTAAGTTGCCAAGTTACTTTCCAAGTTGCTAATTACAAACCCAGAAGCACATGAAACTGTGACTATTACTGTAGGGCTAAAGTGTCATTTTCTGTTCCACTAGTAACAAAATGGATTTGCAGAATGTTTTTTTTTTTTTTTTTTTTTTTTAAACCTGCAACCACCTTCTTGTTCAATTCTCGTTCTCTCTCTCTCTCTGTATCTCTCTCTTTTATTTGCAGAAGACATTTGAGCTAAAGTTGATCAAGTTAAAGAGATAAAGTTTTCCGGTTTTCTTACACATTTTTATATAAAGTTAATATATTTATTCAGCAAGAATGCATTACTATATATATATATATATATATATATATATATATATATATATATATATATATATATATATATATATATATATATATATATATATATATATATATATATATATATATATATATATTCTTCTACTTCTATTTTAAATAAATGTTTCTATTCATTAAAGAAAACTGTAAAAAATGTCACTATATGTGGGACAATTGTACCAGTATTATACAGCACAACTGAAGGATAATGTGGCACTGAAGACTGGAGTAATTGCTGCTGAAAATTCAGCTTTATCATCACAGGAATAAATTGAATTTGAAAACTGATTAAAAAATAATTATAATTAAAATGATCCAGAATAAAATAAAATCCAAAATATTGTAAATCACCAATCCACAGTGCATGTGAAGAGGATGATTGACTTGTTTACGATAAACAAACTTGACCCTTTGGCCCAGAGCATTTTATAGAATAGCTTCATTTCATTGCATGTATGAATTACATGGCTTGTGGAAAAGAAAAATTCAAATCTAAACAATCAATATGAGGATGTCAATAAAACAACCACAGTTCAGTTCAAGCAGAGCTTGTGTTACTCTCATCGCCATCCATATGGGCTTGAATCAACTTCTGTGACCATAGACTAATAGTATATTTCTGTCCCTTCCTCTCCCTCTATCTTTACTTCTCTATGACGGAGTGATGAAATTCTCCTAATTAACTGGCTGGCTGTAGCTGTACACTGACCAGAGAGGCCATCCAGGGGCTAGAGTATACACATAACTCTCAAACCCACAGTCCGCTCCACCTGGCTCACAGCCCATGACGGAGGGGTGGACTGGGAAACCCGACCCTAATCACTCTCAACTTTCCTTTTCTGTCGAAGTGGCCCAGACATTGGAGCTGATGCTCTATTCTGAGCCTAAGAAGTAAGCCAGCAAACCATGCAGGCATCCCTTCATTCGCTTTTCCTTTTCCCTGCTTTTTTATATATATATATATATCTCACCTGGCCCATTTTCTGTCTGTTTTTTTTTTTTTTTTTTTTGGTTGTTTGCGAAGGGCTTTTTTGGCACAGCCCATAGTTTCGCTCCATCATATTCTTTTTCTATGCCTTCCCTCTCTCTCACTTGGACTTGATCTTTATTTTGCTCTCAAGGGAGCAGTTAAGTACCTTCAGGCCTCTCAGAGACTGCTGGCCACGATTGGCATGCAAGTTCCCCAGCTCAACACCCCATATCCAAGTAAGCTCCATAAACCCTGCACGCACACACACACACACACACACACAAGCTATCTTAGTCATCCCCGCAGGTGGCTGTCCAAATTTAAAACCGCAGGCTGTGTGTGTTATCCTGGGAAATGTGTGGGAGCTTGTTTAACACACAAAGCTCACAGACGGATGGACAGATGAGATCTGGGAAGTGAATGTTGTCAATGGAAGGCACCCAACTTTCTCTTTCACTTTCTCTCTATCCAGTCTTTTATTTTTGGTTTCTTTTGCTTTAGATTTTTACTTTTTTGAGGAGTTTTGTAAATATTTCATTCAGTGCAGGGATTCTCAACCCAGATTTTACATGGGACATCAAATTGCAACTCAACACAGTATTGTAATTATTGTACGCAATTAAACAAATATATTTTTTAAAGTGCCCCATCTACCTTTTCCCCTTAGTAACTCACGAGCGCCACCATGATGGATTATATCTTCTGTTTGGATTCTCTCATGCCACAGTAACAGCAATACACTTTTTAAATAAAATTATTTTCTGTACTGTACTGTAATAAAAAGTACTTTACCGCACCAGCAAATCTGTTCATCCATTTCAGCACTTAAGTTAAAATACTGTGAGTAAAATGATGTGTGCCTTATCATTTTGTGGACAAAATACACACTGATAAACGCTGCATGCGGTAGACCAATCACAACAGACTCTGTCATCTGACCAATCAGAGAAGAGTAGGCTCACAGAAAGGAGGGGTTTACAGAGACTGAATCTTAGAACTGCTTCAAACAAATCACTTTAGAATCATTGAAAAATGAGGAGATATTAAATGCATATTTTGAGAAAATAAAGGCATTTTTGAGCTCGCATGCATGTAAACCTTTTGTAGGAGACTCCCAAAACAATATTAGGAACCTTAAAAATGGCATAATAGGAGCACTTTAAAATCAAACATTGTAATTTATCACCTTGAAGTTATAAGCTCAATAACATGCAAATGTATTAACCGTTCATAACGATTGTCTGTGCCGATAGACATGTGGGCAGTACGCCAATGTAAAGTGCTGTTGCGCTACGGGCATCCCAAGTTCGAATCCCAGCTTGAGGACCTTTCCCGATCCTGCCCCCTTTTCTCTCCCATTTTGCTTCCTGTCAACTTTAAACTGTCCTGTCGCAATAAAATGGCAAAAAAATGAATAAAAAATAAAATAAATGTTGATATAACTGATGGACCAGTTTCGTTCTTAAATATCTTTTTATTTTCTTGATTTATCTCAACCCCCATTCTCTTTAAGTAGGCTTAGAGCATTTACCTGGATCCAAAAATTAATCAGACTTTTTATTGACAAGATATGGGCATATAATGAAACCATTGTAAGTTACTTACACCAAATGATTTTATGCAACAAGCCTTTTATTTATGTCCTCTGCTTAATTATATGGTTAGTACTTTTGGTTGTGGCCTCCAGTTAAGAACCACAACCAAACCAGTGTTAGTGAAGCCCCGGTATTTGAGCATTTTATTGTAAAGAACAATATGTATGACATTCATACTTTGTATAAAAAAATCGTATTAGTTGTTCCCTAGCTTACTTAAATGCACTACAATGTGTGTGTGTGTGTGTGAGAGAGAGTGTCCGTTTAATTATGGATGATTGTTTGTGTTGGTCTGTCAGCCTGCACTGTTGTTAAAGGACTTTAAGATAACTGCTAATTCCACTCCTGGAGTATCGATCGGCTGGGATTGGTGGGTATAGTTTTATAGGCTCCCACTCAGGCTACATAATTAATGCTTAGCGTATTTCATTAGTAAGATTTGCTCTGAACTAAGAAAGTAATTGAGTCCAGTCTAGTAGGGGGGCCAGTTCTGATGTTACAGTATTGGTTTGTGTACATTTTTGCCTTGCACTGAAATCCTGACTCCCTGCACATGTGTTAAGGGGGATGGAGGTTTGAATCGGACATATATCATGTCCGGATTCCATTGCCTTCATCTTGCTTACCACTTTTTTTTTAAAGGCAAACTGGAGTGCTAGAGTGATTTTGACACTAATGTAGCTCATCTATTGGTTTTATTCCCATTGGCAAAAACACAGCACCTGTCTCAGAACAATGTTAAGCATGGTTCCTACTGCTATTTCCACACCTCTATCAGATCCACTTTAGTTTTGTCTGAGTATCTTGAAGTTACTGTAGTTAGTTATCCATTTGTTTTTATGCTCATTGTCGCCGCACTTTTTAATTGACTCCATACATTTGGCTTCATTTTAGTGTTGATTTTTCTCAATTTTGACATTTTCTTTTCCTCTTCTTTTGAAATTAAGCTCATAGGTACTTCTTTGTTTAGATGAAAACACAATATGTATTGTGTAGTTCTGTTATATCCAGTATTACCAAGTATGAAATATCTTATATCAATGCATCATTGTGGCAAACACTGTTATTAATATTTAGGGGGGGGGGGGGGGATTATATTTTTATGCTTGCTTAGGTTTTAATGTGTGAAAGATCTTTTTTTGTTCATTACTGATCATCACCTGCAGAGGGAGCCCTTTTACAAGGGGCCCATTCATCATTTAAACCACTTGATGATTTTAGTCAGTACAAAGATTGTAAGCTTCATCTGTAGGATACTTTAGTAGATAATTAATTGTTAGCAGACAAGTTTCTTTACACTGAGACACAGGACAAAAATGTCCTAGAGTGGCAGTGTGAATGGCAGTAAACACACATGTCTCTGCCTGAGAATTGTGCCGAGGGTCTTTCCCACACCTGTGGACTAGCAGTGTTCCTCTGTGTTGACAGCACTCTCATACCCCACACACTTATGCATCATCCAAATAAAGATTCTCAGTAATTAGAGGAAGGCATTACTGATGCCCACATACATGCATGGGAATTAAGAGATTGTGATCTTAAGATGTCACCTTTTAAAATACACCGGAAATATTTTCGTGTAGAAGCAGTCTTCACTCACTCAGCAATTGTACATTCACTCCCCCACCTACAATTCCTGCCGGCCCAAGACTTGAACTCACAACCTTTTGGATTATAGGTCCAACTCTCTAATCATGATGATGATGCTGGTGCCACTAAATTCTACATATGGGGGGTATTCAAAATGAAAATCATTTAATCATAAAATTACTAATGTTTTGCATTAAAAAGTGCAGATACTAAAAATATTTCATTTTCATTTCTTGTTTATTTTTCTTTTGTTTATCGCTTATACAGATTTGACAGTAAAAGACTAAGCTTGAGTTAAGATGCATACAAAATGTTCTTTTATTAACAACAGTAACAGGTACAAAATCTACTTTTTATATACAGAAAATGTATATATTCCACTCTTCCACTCTTAATTAATGTATCATTAATTTTCTAGCATATTGACCAACTGACCAACTTCATTGATTATGTGTGATTTAGTAGCAAATTGAAGAAAAGTTTGTGACTTTTACTTCATACACAAAAAAAGTGTAAAATTCTGACAAAATCTGATTTCTTGATTATTTTATATTTTATAATAGTTATTTTTATAATTACAAAATATATAGAAAAAGTAGAAATGAATGTGTAAGCCAATAAGTGCTCCTCTGCTGCTTTCTACAGGTTATAACTGTGATTTGATTTTTTTTTTTTTTTTTTTTTTTTTTTTTTTTTAATAACCTAAGTATTTATTTACCACAAAGTATATTTGTTAATCCCAATAAAAATAACATTCAAACTGCATCATCTTAGAGCTTTAAAGTGCTGGAAATAGTTGTGTGAAATGCTTGACAGTCACTGAAAAGTGCTTGAATTTCTCTCTCAAAAGGTTGTACAAACCCTGAAATTAATGATATAATGGATTTATAGTTAGTGTTACTGCTTCTGGTTTTCTGACGTATGTCAGCAGTGTTTAATAAGATTTCTGGAATGATTCTCACTAAATCTCATAGTAACGTTATTATTGTGCAGCGAATTTAAATGCTTTAATAGGATCATTCATCACTGTGCAGTAAGAGTGTCCTGAAATTAGCTTTGGCTCCAGAGAAAGCTGTTCTGAATCTGGAAAAGTGTGTTTGCGTCGCAGTCCGAGCTGATAAGCGGTCTGCGCTGCACAGCTGAAGTGTAGCGCGGTTTAGTTTCGCTTTCTTTTAATTTTTCATTTGATGTTTCTCAATTGCAACAGAAATGGCAGAGCTGATGAGCTGGGCAACGTTACAAATAATTAGTTGCACCAGCAGAAAAAAAAAAAAAATGGTCGCAGTCTTGAGCCCTGTATTATAAAAACTGCTCTCTTTCATATATCATACAATTAAGTTTATTGCTGTACACTTTCCTTAAAAAAGGAAAGGAGAAACGTCTAACCCCCCCACCCCCAACCACCACCACTGCCCCAAAAGAGAGAATTCAGTCGCCATTTAATTTGTTCACCATTAACCAGTATAATTAGTTATGAGAAGGAATTCCACAACATTTGTGTATTAGAAGAAAATAAACTCCCTTTTTTCCTGTGTAGCTCTGACATGACATAATTATATGTGCTTTTGCACATCATGCTGTGAATTACAATATTTGTGTTTTTCGTTTTCCTGTGTGAGCCGCACCAGAGAGAGAGTGAGAGAGAGAGCGAACGAGAGAGGGGAGCTGAATGGTATTGATCAGGGCCAGTTCATTTTCTGTTGTCCCCGGTGAGTTGCTCTGTGGGAAATAGCTAGTTTGTCTCCTGTCACGGTGGTCGTAGAGCAACCAAGGTTCCATTCTGGTTAGTGATAGTCACTTATCTGGTCAGGCTTTGCAAATATACTTTCTATACAGTCTACTCCTCCTTGAGTTGAGTGGGTTCATCCAGAATTATAAAGAAAGCACTAATAACTTAAGCTGTATTTAAACTTAAGGAATACGTGTGTAATGTGTGTAGAAACCTTTCACTTAGGTTAGTATTTAGACACAGAAATCTTTTTAAAAGTAGTCTATTACTATTTATATAAATTGTATTTGTAAATGAATGTACTGTGTGACATGAATCTGCTATCATGCTAGCAAATGGTACATCATTGATCAGTTAAGTACAGTCTATTTTTTCCTGACACAGACTGATAGTCAGACTGGCTAAAGCATTTATTCAATACTTTGGGGCCATCTGTTTAAAAGGTGACAGCAGATCCCATGTTAACATTAACGCTGCTTCCCATGTGTGAAGCACCGAGGCGGAATAGTCTTAGTTTTAGGGACAACGGACGGCATAGTATTGATTGTGTGCAGTGGTCAATCGCTCTTAAATGCTAGTGACTTCAGTGTTTAAATGTTTTGCATTTTCCCTTCCTCACACCACTTGCCTACATTTCATTGTTTGAATCATCACTGTCCAATTACTGTTTTTATTTGTAATTATGGATAAAACTTAATTTGACTATTTTTGTTGTTGTTGTTGATTTGTGTTGTTTTGGTTTATACAGCATTAGTTAATATTATATCTGAGCTGCCTAATAAATATAGTCAGGCCATCCCATCACAAGTCCTATGGCATGCAGCTGGCACCCAATTTAATGTTGCATGGCCTTTTCGAATTGAGCAAGATTGACCGCAGATTATACGAAACCATTGAGAGAAACACAATTTAGAATTGCCTTTTATAACAGGACCTGACTGTGCAGGTATGAGTGTAGGATTGTATAATAAATAGAAATGTTTCTTTAATGTCTTTAATGCTGCATATTGAATCAAAGTGTTAAATACACTTGTTAACTAATTGTGTGATGTGTAATCAGATCTTTTTATGGTATAAATGATAGTGTTCCTTAATGCAGCTCTGCGGTTGGGGTTAGTGAATACCAGCTGGACTATTTTAAGCGCCAGTGATTGGTTCCTTTCTCTGCCCTGCCAGGGCACTTGTCATGTCCCATATCCCCTTCCATGGCATTCTCCACTTAACAAGTTTGTGGATATTAATGACCAACTTGAAGTGAAGCCTCTTATCTTACAACAGTGACAGGACACTGTCACTCTCTCTCGTTCCCTCCCTTTGCCATTATGAAAAGGTGGTAGATTTTTCATTGCCTGGCATAGATCCCATGTCTGGCAGGTGCCCTGGTGAGAAATCTGGTAGTAACCCCTCCCGAATGACATGTTTGTGGCTAGCCGTGTGAATAATCTGAAGGTCAGTGGCTTACCCTTTTTCAACGCCCTTGCAGTTGTCCTGGTGATATTGAGGGCAGCTGCTCCAGCGGTTAGGTGCTCTCCTCTTTGCCCATTCTGAACAGATGCCTGTTCCCTTTCATGCCAGCCTTACCCAGAGGGACCAATTAAGCTTACAGCAGCTGCTGGCATCAGTGCCAGTAAAAGCGGAAAGAGTAGTGTGAAGTGATGAAGAGATGTGAAAGGACTTGAGACGTGACGGACACTACCGTGTCTTGGACTTTCTGTCCTCTTAACACCTGCTTGACACTGAAAGGTCTAGGTGTGAAGACGGGTCCTTGCAATCACTAAACCTGGCAGTCCACCACTGACCTTTCCCCTGTGAAACCTGACCTTTGGTGAGCGGAGTCTGAATTTAGATTTTGTACCTTTTTGCACCTCTTATTGAGGGATAATTCTAATACTGTGGTACACACATATTGAAATAAATAATTTCCCCCAAAATAGAAAATTGTGTTAGCATTAAGTTTTTGAACTAATGGGGGATGAAGGTTGTAGATAGCTAGATACATAGATATAGATATACACTACTGGTCAGAAGTTTAGGGCCAGTGAGTTTGAATGTTTTTTTTAAAGAGCAGGTTATGGTATTTTAAAGCGTCCTAATATTGGGTTGGACTCCCCTACAACAGGTTTCAATGCATCTAAGGTCAGGAAACATTGTAATTTTCTCAGAATATAAATTTAATTTTGAAACGATTCATTCCAAGCAAGTGCAGAGAAAACCCCTTACTTCCATAAGTCTACTCTGCTCTGATTGGTCAGCTGGCCAAGCCTGTTGTGATTGGCACAGAGAGGAGTCCTTAAGCTAGTTAGCGAGCGCGACTATTGACAAAGTGCACCAATCCTTTCTTATAATAATAACATAAAATACAAAAACACTTATGCAAGCAAATTGTGCCCACAGCTAAAGTTTACCTGCTAAACTGGGAACACTTAAAAAAAAAGATTTACAAAACAGAAATGTATATGATCTCTAAAGCAGGATTAATTATGCACTCAATACTTGATTTGGGCTCCTTTTGCACAAATTACTGCTTCAGTGCGGCGTAGCATGGAGGCTATCAGCCTGTGGCACTACTGAGGCGTTATTGAAGCCCAGGTTGCTTTGATAGCGGCCTTCATCTCCTCTGTATTGTTTGTCAGATGTTACTTATCTTCCTCTTCACAATACCCCATAGATTCTCTGTGAGGTTCGGGTCATGTGAGTTGGCTGGCCAATCAAGCACAGTAATATCATGTCAGGAAACCACTTGGAAGTGGTTTTGGCATTATGGGCAGGTGCTAAAGTCCTGCTGCAAAATAAAATCTGCATCTCCATAAAGCTTGTTAACAGATGGAAGCATAAAGTGCTCAAAAATTTCCTGGTAGATGGCTGTATTGACTTTGGACTTGATAAAACACGATGGACCAACACCAGCAGACGTCACAGCACCCCAAATTATCTCTGACTTCAGAAACTGCACACTGGACTTTGGATTATGTGCCTCTCCAGTCTTCCTCCAGACTCCAGACCTTGATTTCCAAATTAAATGCTATATTTACTTTAATTTGAAAAGAGGACTGTGGGCCACTGAGCAACAGTCCAGTTCTTTTGCTCCTTATCCCAGGTGAAATGCTTCTGACATTTTTTTTCTGGTTCAGGATTGGCTTGGTTCTAGGAATGTGACAGCAGTAGCCCTTTTCCTGAAGATGTCTATGTGTGGTTATTCTTGATGCGCTGACTCCGGCTTCAGTCCACTCCCAAGAATCGTCTTTTCCTACCACACTTTTTCCTTCCAGTCCTTCCAATTTTCTATGAATATATTTTGAACAGCCAGCCCTTTAAGCAGTGACTTTCCGTGGCTTACCCTTCTTGTGGAGGGTGTTGATGATTGTCTTTTGGACAACTGTCAAATCAGTCTTTCCCATAATTGTAGTTGCATGTTCTAAACTAGCCCAAGAGGTACCCAGTATTTACTGTATACTAAAAATGAATCAATCTAATCAAGCTCAAAATGGAATATTAAGATTTATATTTTAACTATATAAGTCTTTGCTATCACTAAGAATTTAACACATCCTTGCTGAATAAAAGTTTACTTTCTTTCAAAAAAAAATAAAAAAAAAATAATAATAAAAATGTACTGACCCCAAACTTTTGAACTGTAGTGTATATTGTTGGAAAAGATTAATATTGTAAATAAATACTCTTCTTTTTAACTTTTTCTTCATCAAAGAATCCTGAAAAAAAAAAGTATCACAGGTTCTGATAATAAATCAGCATATTAGAATGATTTCTTAAGGATCATGTGACACTGAAGACTGGAGTAATGATGCTGAAAATTCAGCTTTGAATCACAAGAATAAATTAGATTTTAATGTATGTTAAAATGTAAATGTTATTTTACATCATAATATTTCACAATATTACAATTATAAAAATAGTAAAAACATTCAAAAACGTTCTGACCGGTAGTGTAGATAGATAGACAGTCAGATTTTTTTTTTTTTTAACACACACACATATATGTATAAAAATTGTGT
>NC_039248.1:20034777-20074777 GCF_003368295.1 Carassius auratus | reverse complement strand
TCTGTCTTCTGCGAAGACTGGTTGTCAGAGCCTGGCTCGTAATGGAGGGGGGTAGGGGCTGGGGGGGTTGGAGAAAAAACGTCTACAGCTTCTATAGTGCCTGAGGCCGCTCCTTGGCCTGCTCAGGTGCATGCAGCCTTGCTCATTTTGCAGCTTGGTGGGGATCCAGGCAGGACGTGGCTTCTTCCCTCTGGGGGCCTGGTGACATCCCCCATCTCTTGTTCTCTCCCTTCGTTAACCATCCTTGTTCCCAGCCCCATCTCCAGCTTCCAGGGCATCCGTGGCCAGCAGGAGGCAGAGGCCGATGGGACACTGCACCTTTGTGGAGCTAAATACAATGTGCCACAAACACAGTTAATCACTAATCTAGTTTGGGTCCATCACGCACCCTTGCTGTGGGTGAGAAATGGACAGTGATGTTGTCATGCCTCATTAAAGTGATTAACAACTATTACCTTTTGTTTTCCAAAGGTGACTCTTCTTCCCCTGTCATGTGATATCATTCAGGGAGATGACCAGAGAGGGGCGCCTGTGAGATGGAGGGCAAAAAGCCAATGCCATAATTCTGTAAATTGTGTAAAGGTGACATACTATATTTTTTGTCAGTTTTTGAAATATATTTTTAACTCATCAATTCAGTCCAAATGAGATGAAACAGTTTACAGTATTAACTATATATCCATCCATCTTCCAAACTGCTTGTCCTTTGTAATGTCTAAAATTCTGTTGCAGAAATCACTTGTTCAAATGTCTAAATTGGTCAGTCTAATCAAGCTGTACTTTTCTCAGACTTTTTTTTTCTTTGCCATAATCCACTCCAAAAGGTGGAGTTGCATGGTTGAGAAGCTTCTTTCATGCTAAACAAAAAATTAACCAATACTCTGGTGTTCATATACAGTGTTGGGGAAAGTTCTTTTTTAAAAATAATGCATTAAATTATGCGTTACTCGCTTCTGGAACTTAATGCATTACTTTAAAGTTATACTTGGAAATAGCTGAGATATATCTGGAAATTTTGCACTTAAGTGACTATATTAATAGCTGTGTTAATAACAAATTATAACCAATATGCTAATGCTAAAACATGTCACTGTTTCTGCTAAACAAAATCTTCCCAAGAGAAATTAAAGTAATTTAAAGCCAACAACTTAACTTTTTTGCCCTGATTATTATTAAATGCATACATTTCGACCCACTCTGCTAAAACTGTCATATCAGATAGGAGGTAGAGTGCATGCTGGGATAGGAAGCAGAGTCAGGCGGTAACTCCAGAGGCACTCATGGATATGCTGTGACTATATCACAGAGTCTAATTGGCATGAGAGGAAACATGCGGTGTGACGGTGGGGGGACTGCATTGTGCTGGACATCTCATTTAGACAGAAACATGCAGGAGCATGCACGTAGGCTGAATGCTTTAATATTCTCCTCAAAGGGATAGTTCACCCAAAGACTAATGTATATGGTGATTACAAAAATGAGAAAAAATAAAATAAAATATGATTTGTGATTGTGTCAAGCAGAGACTTGTGGGAATGTAATTTTATTGTTTTCCACTGTAAGTTGTACAGCAGTTAATTGCATTTACTTGCAAAAAAAAACCTACAATTCAACAGTATTTTAGAGTTAATTTACATGTGAAGTAATTTTTAACCATTCACAGTTTTTCACATATGACAAGGTCACTTACCGTTTTCAATAGCATTTTTATATTTTTTAACCCCGCAAAATAAAAACAGTGTTTTTTACAGTGTTTATTACAAATGTATATTTTTAGCTAATTTTGTTTCTAACTAAATGCTGTGTTTTAACTGTCAAAATTCAGGAGCCAATAACAAATAATTTCAAGGTTCACAGCTGTGTTTTATTAGAATACAAGTGTACTGATTTGAATGAATCTGCAAAAGAAAAAGGAGAACAAAGCACAAATATCTATATTCATACTGATGGATGTTTTACATGTGTGAGGGATGGCCTCCATCCACATAAAATAATGCTTATATTATAGAACACATAATAATATTCATATCCTCATCAACATTCTCGGTGACTGATTGCACTTCAATGCAGCAGACAGCGAGGAAAGGCAATATTCTGACAGCTAACATGTGTGAATAGTCAATTTATGAGCACATATTTCACAACACGGAGCAGTCTAATCTGCAGCTGTCTTTGTACACAGAAGTGGGCCATGAGCTAAAAATATTACCCAAAAAAGGCACATTCAAATCCTGTTAAACAGTATTTCTATATCTTTAGTTATAACTCTTAGGGGGTCAGACATACAAAAAGCCCTGTGTCCCTCTGTTCAGAATTGAGTTTTCCAAGTATTAGGGAGGCACCATCCATCCACCTCCGGAGCTGATCAATATGAGGGAGACCGAAGGAGTGAATTCCTGATTTATCCCTCAGGCTACGGAATTCTTAAGCCAGTGCGGCACTCAGCACATGGAGAATCCTCAGAGCCAGATTAACACAGGGCCTCATTATCGGCTGTGTAAATAAAGACGAATGACCGGCAATATTCCTGCAAATTTGTTTCCCATTATGCCAGGCCGCCAGTAATTGCAGCTTGCGACTGTGTCCCCTGAGCCTGAATACAGTTACATTCATATTACTACCTATCAGGCTGCAAACGGCACTACATGCTCGCTGATGGGGATACATATTCATCTGACATGAATCTCTGTACACTGTATTGGTCTCATAGGACAATAATTGAAACAGGACAGAATGCTATACTGCCAGTTTATGAACTGTATGTACGTGTTAAGCATGTAAGGGCTGCTGTAATGCATTATAGAAATATAATATAATATAATATAATATAATATAATATAATATAATATAATATAATATAATATAATATAATATAATAAAATATACTTTTGTTTTAAATATATGTTTATGTATTTTGGTTTCTGTATGTCTTTAAAGTCTACATGAATTTTAATTTGCATAATGTGTGGATATTCAGTGATAAAACATGTAAAGCAGGGTTTTAGTTTTTCACAGTAACATCATTATCTAAAATTGTAAGAACAAAATAATGCTATAAAAGCAGTACTTTAAGATACTATAAAAGCAGAATACTATATACAATACTACGTAATACAGAATACTATAAAAATACAAGACACCATGGGTGGAAATGCCTTAAACGTGTGCAACGTTGAGTCTGAGCTGTATTAGTATGCTTGGGGAGGCTCTCCTGACACTTTGAGAGGGGAAGGATGAATGAAAGAACCATGTGCCCTGACTGAGTAGCAATAGCTTCTTCAGTTCCCACCTTATCGATTTCTGCAGAAAATATAGAACCGGCGCTCCAGAGAAGAGGGAGGGCTGCCCCGCTATTGAGTCGTTTTTCCCATCTTTTCCAAAAATCTTTAATCAAAGTTAAAGTGAAATACTAACATGCCACTTGACATGACCTTTTAGCCTGTTATGAATCACCTCTTTTTGAAAAGGCTCCGGTGACCATTTTTAACCTGCTTCATAATAGATATTCCCTAATCGCTACACGCTAGAGATGTAGCAAGTTTAGTTTGTAATGGCTGTCAAAGGACCCCTTTGCGGGTGACCTTTGACAAAGCCTGGACAACAAATCCATGTTTGTCTAGGGCCCAAGAAACACCTTCACACTATTCGAAACAGGTCCAGCCCACAGAAACAAAGACCCTGGACGGGAAAAATTCAACGTTAATCTAATGCTAAATGTTCCACCGAGACATAACTGAGCAGATAACAACAGTATATGATGATAAATATCAAATCAATACAGTGACCCTATTATGCCCAAAGCATGAGAAAGTAAAGTCTTACATGACTATTCGATTAAAGAACTATGAGACACGGTGTTTGAGGTGAAAGGGCTGTGCCCTTTTGAACCGCAGAGCTTTGTGAATATGGGACTGGTCATAAAAACCACAAACCAAGAGCTGAATCACTGACTGAAGTCCTTATGGCCCATCATTACAATGTCACGTCTTGGGAGAGTTTTATGAGGGATGGAAAACTAAAAATACTGCAACCATTTTTTAATGCAACAAACAAGATACTCTTCAGATTAAATCAAATTTGTACATTTATGAAAGTTTCGGTTCTAAAATACCTTTCCATTGGGATGTAATAGACTTATAGGTCCATAATGCCGCAGGCTTTAAAACAATCCATCTTGTCCAGCCACACCCCAGGGTAGGAGACAGCTGAGGGTAGGATCCTCAGACAATGGGCTCTTTAGGAAGGTTTAAGCCCTTAAAACAACATGCAGAGGCATCATCGCCGACCTAACAATGGCGTACACATTACCGAGCCCCCAGTGGGCCGGCTGGCCATTGCAGGAGAATGATGTCCCCATGGTGTCATCCCAAAGGAGACGCATTAGTCCCAACTGTTCTTTTTTGAGAGAAGAGGCCATGGGGGGACCGTGGAGGAGGAGAAGGTCCAGAGAGCCTCTAGCATACCTTCCAGCCTCACATCAATCTACTTTTATTAAAGCTGTTTGAACTCTCATGGTTTACGAACTTGCAGTCTTCCTGCTTCCCTTTCTCTTGCCGTTTCTCTTAACGTCAGTGGTCCTAAGGAAATTGTTTATCTTGGAAATTAGATGCAAGTGCTTTTTAATACATCAAGTGATTAAGCGAAAATAAATTAGCAGCGCATAAACAAATGAATTTCAAAAGGACGGCAGGCTAAGACATTCTCATTACGGTGACAAACCTGTAGCCTCGCTCTCACCCGGGTGGCTTTTCTTTTCATAAGGCAGAATATGATATTATGGAAATGGATGGGAAATGACAATACATTTAATCAAAGACTGCAAGCCTCCATTCATCTGTCTAACTAGCCATCCATCCCGTAACCGACGAGGTTCACCGCCGAGTGTGTATTACTGTAAAGAGCCTCTAGCAGCAGAGGTAAATGATTCTGGTTATAATCCAAGGCACTTATGTGAATCAGATGATCCAGATTTTGATAGGTTCGTAATGGACTTTTCCTCTTCATTAACTGACTTATAGCTCCTGGATTTTATGCTTTGTAGTTTTAAATTGAATAATACATCTCAGATGTTAAAGTAACATTAATATTTTCAGAATCAATGTTAGTAAAATTTTATGTACACTGTTGTATTTGTTGATGGCTGCTGCTCGCAAATAAAGCCTCAATTTATAGACCCTACGCTCTTTTCTCGTACTATTATCACAAGCCCAAATGCACGCCATAAAATACTTTAATTAAAATTTTTAATTAACACAGGTAATCAATAGGGTGTAACATAACATCTCGCATATTATTCACCGTGAAAAATAGAATCAAATAAACACAGAGGGACAAAAGATGGTTTTGTGATGGTTTTATGAGAGTACTTGTGGGACGTCCAGGTCTCAGAATCCTGCTCTTCACAGCTCATTACAAAGAGACACAGATACAAGTGATCCCTAAGCCATCTCAGATATTCCACAAGGGCCATTTTGGGTAAAGCAGATGCCTCGCTCACCCTAAAGTGACCTACACCACTTATCATGATATGCATGCAATCGAACTTACCAAAATGCCAGATAGCACTGTGTCACAGTTCTCAATCTCTGGTAATGCCCTGTAAGACCTTTATCAAATGCTGCAGTTGCACTTAAGCTAAAATGTGATTCCGGTAATATTTTTGAACATTCGGAGCATTTTTTATGGCACTTGAAAACATTGCAGTCTAGGCCAAACCGCAGAACTTCTATTATCCTGCTGACATGGTCTATGGTGAGGAGTGGACACAGAGTGGAAAATAAACATTATTTCTCTGTGCTTTATCTGACGTTTGACTTTGAAAGCAAAGATTTAAAGACACTTCTGTGGCTAACAGTGCGCGTTTCACCAGCTGTAAATTATTTGAAGGTTGGAGCACAAACAACCTTGCCAGTAGAAGATACGTGAAATGCTTCCGTCCGCAAATGTCTCTCTGTGTGTGTATATACATTTCTGGAGCATTCGGAAACTTTTAAGAATCCCTTTTAGACCGTTATGTGTATGTTTTAAACTGTGCAGATGCTATGTAATTATAATATTTTATAATTATAATAGATATACACTCGTAAAATGATATTGTTTATATGCTGAACTTTGATTTACATATCATCTAAATATATGAAAATCAGTCAGGTGAGAAACCTATCCAATTGACAAAAAAAATCTCGCAAAGGAAAGTTAAAACAGACAGTCGAAACAACTGTGCAAACATTTACTTAAAAATATTCCGACCAAACACTCTTTCGAAGCTGGCTAAACATTTGCCCATCCAATCGAGCTGTTTGCCAAAGAAATTCACGCCCAGGGTTGAGAGCAATGATGAGAGGGGTACGAGGGAAACTATTTGTCACAGCTGGGTTAGTCAGGGGTCCTGGGAGCAGGGCCTTTTATCACTGTCTGGCCTCTGAACACAGCACGCATACCTGCACACTCAGAGAAAACACAGCTGGGCTCACAGTGGGATAGATCTGTGAACAGCACCTACACACCACAAAGTCTCACCTCAGCCCAGAAAACCTGTCCGTCTGACAATATCAAATACTTTATATTTGACACACCTACTTGTAGATTCAGTCTGATTACTTGTTCTTTACCATAAATACTTCAAATACATAAAAAATTGATCAAATAGGTTTAATACACAATGTACCATTATACTATCTAGACTTTATCATTTAAAACCCAACCAGCTTGTTAAATGTTATGTTTGAAAATTGAATTTTTTTTTTTTTTTTATCTAATACAAAGATATCCATACTTTTGGGTGGTTTAAGGGTCCAAATACTTTTTGGGAAAGAAGTGGTTTTGTATTATTAGCAGAATTACAACAACAACAATATTGTATTATTACAAAAACTGTATATATTTTATCTTACATTTCATGTAATTTTGCTGTAAAATACTGTTAAATGTACCGTTTGTGGCAGTGAAAAAGTTATTATATAATTTGTAGTGAAGAAAAAATAAGAAGTAAACTAACATTCCCAGAATTCCTTGTGTGAGAGCTTGCATTAGATGCTGTTTCGTTGATAAAGTTGTGCTTCTTAAAAGTTTTTAATGTCAGTTATATTTAACTTTAATATTTTATTTATTATTTTTAATAATAAAATAATTTTTATTTATATATTTTTAGCATTTTGTGTGTTACCATGATGATGTTTTTTATTTGTGTGTATGACACTTTGCTCCTTCGATTTATTAGCATTTACAGCCCGATCTCATGGCAATTCGTACATATTTTACAAGGTGGCTAATTCGTACAAATTCATACAACCTCACTCGTACAAATGTATAAATTTTTACCAAATTGGACGTATTTTACAAGTTGCACTGTTTAAATGAATTTGTACTAATTACCTACACCTTACCCCGCCCCTAAACCTACCCTTCACTGGGGTTTAGACAAAGGTCAAATTCGTACGAATAAGCTACCTCGTAAAATACGTACAAATTTGTTGTGAGATAGTGTTGGCATTTACCTCTAAATAGGCAACTTGTGATGACCTACGATTCTTTCTGTGGCTTTCTCAATATGATATATGTTATTATTGTGGTTCTCGCTATATTTGAAAAGTACAAAAAAAGATTTTAGTAGCTGTGTGGCCGTGCTAATAAGAAAAAGGTTATTGATTACTTGTGTAAGGTATCTTCTCAATTTCTACTATGAAAAACTTCTGTAAATGCCATTCATATATATCAGAGAAATTTAGCATTTTTGTATTGCAAAAAGCTATTAACCTGGTATGTGTAGACTTCTGGACTATATCAACATCCCTAAAAATAAAAAGATGGCAAGCAGCAGCATCACATATTGGGATTACATATTCCCCAACATCGTTTCCCAGCTGCTGGAATTGGCGATGCATTCTGGCAGCAGAGCCAGTGGCAGCACCTCTGGCAAGGTCAGTTTTATGTGCTGTGGGTATGAATGCGATACCTCCCAGTTGTGAAGTATGTTGTCGTGTGCGTGTGTGTTTGTGTACGCGCTTGTGGGGAAGAGGTCTGAGAACCCCATGCCTCACTAACTGTTTCCATAACCTTGGGACTGACTAAAGTCTACAATGGCTGAGAGTGAAGCCTGGCAAGCAGATTGTGATTGAAAATTGCTTTATTGCTTTATATGCGACTCCCCATTCAGTTGCCAATCCATTTTATTTATGGTGTGGTAGGCCCTGGTACACCTGCTTAGAGCTAGTGGAGATTACTTTTGAAAAAAGAGAGAGAGAGAGAGAGAGAGAGAGAGACAGCCAATCTCGAGGGGCCATTAGCCTGACAGGTTCTCTCTCTCTTTTTCCCACCCTCTATCTCTCGCCCTCACTTTCCCACCTGCCCTTTCTCTCTCTCTCTCTCTCTTTCGCTGCTTTTGGCCTATTTCTCCTGCCATGGGCCCCTCAAGAACATCTCCCCAGAAGCTGAGAGCACTACTGTACTAATGTTACTCCAGGCTGAGGGTGAGCATGAGCTGTGGGGTCAGCTGTACGTGGGATTCTTCATCATGAGCTGGTAGCTGCTGAAAGGCATTCTGTCTTCAGGTGCATTCTGAACGACAGCACTTGAGGACATGAGAAATGTAGGTGTTGGACAGGAGGGTGTGGGGTGCAGGTGCACTATTGGAAGTTTTACCATGGGAGGTTCCATGGGAGAAAACAGGAACACTACTGTACTGTACATGCAGAAATACATTTTGAGTGAAAAAGCAGAGAATTATTGATAATTATATATACATATTGCATATCTGAAATTTATTATACTAAATTAGACTTCATCTCTAAAACTAAAATAACTTTTGTTTAAATACAGTGTTGGGAACATTTGGTAATTTTCTGTAAATATGAACTGCTGTTTAGCCTTACTATAATGTGCTGGCTAAAAGTAAACAAACAAACAAATAAATAGGTTAAATAAATAATTTACAAAAAAATTACAAATTAAACCAATAACTAAATTTAGTATTTATTTATGTATTTATGTAATGTGAATTATTTTAATTTAATATTAAATAATTGCATAAATAAATATAAAAAATTAATTACTAGATAATAATTAACATTATTTATTTAATTTCATTAAAACAATGAATAATGTAATATGATACTTCTAAGCAACATTCCCCTTCACTGTATATAACTATGCATTTTCCTTGTATTAAATCACTGTAAAATATTCAGTCAGAAGAAAGTAAAACAAAGCCCCAATAAATACTTAAAAAAACGTCCACTGTATTGTTCTGATATTAAATAAATAAATACCAAAAAATAAAAATAAAGAACTTCTAATATATTTCTATATAATATTTAAACATCTGTTGATGTATTTCTAGCATTTCAATCTAGAATTTCACATTGTTTTATTGTGAACAAACATAAATGAACCACATTTATTAATAATTTAACAACATTGTATCAATAAATTAACTAGTGAATTCAATCTGTAAAATTGTTTGCTTATTCTGTTGTCCGTGATACCTTACTACATCTAATGCTAAAAATCTAAACATTTTACTTTGATGTAAAGTGCTACACTTTACCCCCCAAGGAAAGTCACAAATAGGGTCCAGTGTAGTGTGTCAATATTAAGGAATTTTCTGTGTTGATTTTTAACAGGTGTCTTACCCCTATATTGAAATATGCATGCATTTTGTTGTGTTGGGCATGTCCTGGCAGAAAATTCTGTTTTCCTGCAGATTTAATTTTTTTTGTATTTTACAGTGTAGTTTTTCTCTGCTCTTATCTGATTCACTGTGAACATTTTCCAATCTTGCATTTTGCAACCGACATAAGAATATCACATGCTCCTAAATGGTCCATTTGTTTTTAACATGCAGTTTCCAATATATACACAAACTTCAGCTCTGTGCCCATGTTGTGATATCACTGACCTCACACCTCTTCCTCATCTCCATGGCTCTTTTTCCTCCAGTACACTGCTCTCCTACACACACACACACACACAGAGGAATATCTGGCTCTCATACATATTTGTTTCCTTTTTAGAGATTCACAGTGGGTGTTCTCTAATAACAAATCATTTCTTTTTGTCTAGTTTTAATCTGGCCTTACTTGACAAGCACCATCCTTTTCGGTGAAGGGTAAGACCACTTAGAGAAAGGCCAATAAGCTCTAGCACAGTGCAGCCTGACGCGGGTGATTTGTCAGACCCCCGCCGCAGCGCTGGTCACCCCAATGGATTTATCTCAAGGTAAATGGAGACACTGCAGACCAAGGACCAGGGCCCTTTGATTAAGGCCCCTTTTTTGTTGTGTTGATAGATGTTGCTTGTGTTTATCTATTTGAAATGCCACTAAATCTGCGAGTCCAATGGAGAAAAAGAGTGCTTTGTAGTTGGGGCCAGAGTGATTTATGCCAAGCTATGCAGAGCAATATAGAGACCGGAGGGCCGGCGGTCCGATAAAGCGAGCTGCGGAGGGGGATGAAAAGGTGAAAATCTTTATGCATTTCTTCCACTCTTATTCCCCACCACGCCAGAAGAATAACAAACCCAGGGGAGATGGGATGAAAATGTTTCAGGGAGAGGAAAAAAGGTGTCATTGGGAAGATCTGGAATGCATGGTGAAATTTTCCCTGGGCCGCGGAGCATTGAAGGTGAGGAGCAATATCAAGGAGATGCAATCACCTCGAGAGCGAAGCCCTCACCCTGCTCTCTTCCAGCACCTCTATTTTCTCCATTTCTACATCCCTCTTTCAATTTAGATTCCTCTCTGGTTCCCTCCACCTGCTCACGGTCTCACCTTCCTTGAATGTGCATTTAACAATCATTCTATCACCAAGCCCTTCATTCCTCTATCTGTCGATTTATGAATAATAAAATAAACTTTGAAGTCTGTGTGATAAGCTCTTCTATGTCTCTATCACGCCAGGAGATCTCAAAATTTCGAACTGCTTTGATTACACATGATCTCCGCTTAACCAGTCCGTAAACCAGACTTCACATTAATATTCAGTTGGTTATTATCTAATATCCTGCAAATGAAAACATAACTATGTGTTAGCTTTAGAACAGAGCAATTTGAAGTAATTTTATGAAAACCTCTTTCATTAATAACGGAATTAATACAGATAATACAATAAATACAGAATACGCATAATGTAGCTTCGAGAAGATTAGTTACACCATTTTTATGATAACACTTTACAAGTATGTTGACATTAGTTAAAACATCGGGTACCATAATCATTTTTTTTCTGAATTTAAAAGAAAGTGTATAAATATACTGTTTATTCATAATTAATCTTCAGCCGTAGCACTATTAATGTAAATGCATACAACATAAATGTATTGATAACTGTAGAAATTATTCAAATTTAATGAACACTAAAAGCTTTGTTCATTGTTAGTAGTAATGTATTAACCTATTAACCTAATGTATTAACTAATTAATTTATTGAACCTTATTGTAAAGTATTACGATCATAATTACGTTTGATGATGTTTATAGAATAAAAAATGGTGTATAAACTATTTTCACTCTGAAATTGCTAGTAAATTTCAATGTGTTACAATGTGCAAACGCATTGAATTAAACTTGAAATTTTGAAATGGCAAAAGTGAAATAGTATTTTCTTGTCAAATGTACTCCAGTAATCTCCTGTATATATATATATAAACAACTTTTTTTTATTATTTATAAAATGTTTTATTATTATTATTATTTACAGTGTAGTTTTGTGATAATCACAGAATGATCGGACTGAAAAAAAAAAACAATATTTATAACCAACAAAGTACCAATGGGAAATCCATTATCTACAAAGAAATGTAAAATTCCTCAGCAACTCAAACTGAACACAGATTTAGCCATTTTTCACAAATTAATCATGTCCGTGAGCATGTTTGTACTTAATCCCACGCATACATAACATTAGCATAACACCAGAATGTCCCCTGCCCTTTCCCCCTTCCCCACACTTAAACTAAACCAAACTTGAATCTCATCACCCCCAGCGTCAGGCCTTGGCCCCGCCTGAAGGTAAGTGAATCCTGGTAAGCAAAGAACTGAGGAATTATACAATCAGGAAAATACTGTGGGGCATATATCAATGCCAGCCGGACACACCCACTGAAATGAATTGGGTCAAATGAGAGCAGTGCGTTAGGGCCGGGCCCACTGACAGTTACTAATGCGCTGACCATCGTGGGTAATAGGAGTGTACAAATGGCGAGAGGTTTGTAAACTTTGCCTGCTTTTCCAGTCCGGGGTGTCTGGCTGGCTACAAACGCTGACTAAATCAACGTGTTCCAATGCATACAGACACAAGTCTAGGAATCCGTAGTGACTGTGAGAGAGCACCTTCTTCTGGAAGCGTCAGCGGTGAAAAAGACGGCAGTGGAATGGACAAAAGTGGGTGGACCAAGAAGAGAGCGAGTTAACAGCTTCCCACACTTACCGTGAGCTCAACTTTTTTTTACGAGCACGAACACAGGGGGAAGTGTTTTAACAAGCATCAAGGCTGACTGTGCACACATTCACACTAAAACTCATAAACACGTCGCACACTCCCACTGAGGACGTTAATAAACTCGTGCAGACTTAAAGGGTTGCATTTCAATTCCCAGGAATATTTATAAATGTCTCGCCGACACGAACCGCAAAGGAATAATTCATGCAAAAATGAACATTGTCATCATTTACTCGTGTCATTCCAAATCTGTATAACTTTCTTCTGGGAATAGAAGCCATCACTGTGGCTCTACCTTTCTCAAACTATACTAATATGTACCATTTAAGTACATTTATACACCTTTTAGGGGTAAATAAGGAACAAAGAAATTGTATTTGTTGCTCTTTTCAATCCAAATTAAATGGGAACAGAAAGCAAGTTACTTAAGTAAATTAATAAGTTGCTATTCACTGATCTTGCTTTCCAATAAGCTATTAAACAATACAATTATTGATTCGAAATGAGTTGAACTCATCAAAACCAAAATCCAATATTAAAGGTGCTGTATTTAAGTTTAAAAAAATAAAACATAATATGTTTGCAGATATTTAAGAAATATTCTAAGTTAACATACTTGGTGTTTTTTTGGAAGGTTAAGGACCCAATTCAGTACAACTGCATAGAAAACAACATGACTAATTTGAGGAGTAAGAATGTAATAACAGAATTTTCATTTTTGAATGAACAAATCCTTTCTTTTCTAGACAAAAGACAAAATCAGGATCAACGTATTCACATATTTCCATTCCAGACGGTAATAGCTTTGAAACAGTTCCTCAGTTTGTGAAATAACTGTTAGTAATTTCTTATGTGGCATGAGTTTGCTAAAAGACACAAACAAGTTATATATGTCTTCCAGCACCCTCCTTTCAAGATATCATCCAGAAAACGTTAACACCATGCTGCCGGTAGTTGCTGCGCTCAAGGTTAGCATGGCCTCACACCTGTGTGACGCAGTTTACACTCTACACTCAGCCAGGCACAATAGACTAGCTGTGTCGGTGAACTTGCACAGCGGCAAGTGCTTCTCTGCCGGCACTCAGCTATGTGCCAGTGTGGTGCGAGCTGAACTGCGGCTTGGCACAAAACGCAGAGCCCTGAAATGCAATGCACAACTCTAAAAGCACACAACACCTGCATCCCTCAGATTTCACACACACACACACACACACACACACGACCGCACACGAAAAAACATGCACATTCAGTCGCTCCACCCCCTGCTAGTCCAGTGCTGGATTATGGCATGTTATTAATTGCCACCATTATCAACAGCATCTTGGCTGTTAGCTGGGCTGCTCTCCGGGGGTGGGAGCGGGAGGCCTGGGGTAGTTGAGAGAGAGAGAGAGATGAAGGTGTAATGCTGAGCTGCCACAGATGCAATACTCTGCCTGAAAGGTATTGTGAGATGGTGAATAATTGATCAGAAAACATTTTTCTTGGTCCTTTCCACCAAGCCACAAATCCTCCCTAAGCTCTCTTTATAGAGGCTGGACACATAATCTACTCTGGCACACAAGCTAAATAGACTGAGGGGAACACAGAGACATTCAGTAGATGGTCTTGGGTATAGGGTAAGTATTATAATATAATATAATATAATATAATATAATATAATATAATATAATATAATATAATATAATATAATAAATATAATATAATATAATATAATATAATATAATATAATATAATATAATATAATATAATATAATATAATATAATATAATATAATATAATATAATAAATATAATATAATATAATATAAAAATATAAACACTATCATTTCAACATTTGGGATTGGTAATATTTTTTAATGTTTTACCAAGAAGTCAATTATGCTCACTAAGACCAGTCTCCAGTCTTCTGTAAATCATTTGACATGCTAATGTGCTTAAGAAACATTTCTTATTATCAGTTATTCTGCTTTATGTTTTTGGAGAACTGTGATACATATGTTTCTTTATTCTTTCAATAGAAAGCATTTATTTGAACTATTTGAACTTTTAACTGTTTTTACATTTACTATATTTGTCACTTTTGGTCAATTGAATGCTTTCAAGCTGTGTAGGGGTTATAACACCTTAAAGTCCCTGTTTAAAAAAAGGGAGTTTTAATATACGTGTTTTAAATCTTCAGAAATATATATAGCTATGCAGATTTACATAAATAAATACATGAGTTTTGTGATAATCACAGAATGATCAGACTGAAAGAAAAAACTATATTTATGACCAACAAAGTACCAATAGGAAATCCTTTATCTACAAAAAAAAAATGTAAGATTCCTCAGCAACTCAAAATGAACACAGATTTAGCCATTTGTCACAAATCAATCATGTCCATGAGCATGTTTGTACTTAATCCCACTGAACAGTTTATCCAGCAAATTCATAGGGTCCTTTCATTGTGTTCAATGTGTCTCCCCCACTAAAAATTTAAAATAGTTTTTATACTCCATTTGGAAATTCATCTTTATTGCCTGATGTAGCCATTATCTTATATGCAGTGCATTGACAAAACATGAACAATCTCATGGTTCATCTGAGACCTTGTGATATTTTAAGACAACATCCGTGATGTCACACACACATAAACTCATAACATCTTAATTGCCGTGGTTGTGTCGATGCCCCCCTCACATCACAGATGGAGAGAGGGGGAGAGGAGAGAAACAGGGGAGGGAGAGGGGAAAGAGGGGAGGAGGGGGAAAAAATTGATTGTAGCAGAATCCAATTGTCAACAGCATCCTTCAAGCAACTCCCCCAACCCATTCATCTGAAACTGATAGAAAAATAGTTACCTGAACTGTCACACCAAACTCTACTGTTAATTTAAGGTAATTAGTGTCAGAGTGAATCTCAATACATCATGAACGGGTTGGCAGACTACATGATACCTCACCGGTAATCTGTTTCTCTTTACGTTGAGTCGCGTTGAGTATGTACGTTGCTGTGCTCTGTGTATATAGAGAAGTTCTATGTCTTCTGTCAGTCTCAGGTACAGCACTGGCAGAGCTGCATTCAATTTTACAGTCATTATGTTTTATAAATGACTCTTGTATGCAACATTGAGAAAACGTTTCCCACACATTTATTTTTTAAAAGCCAACAGCTCTTCAGACTTTTCTCTACCACTAAGTCAACTGTAATGCGCGTGTATCCAAACAACGAGGCTCTTACAGCAACACATAATGTGATTCAGACCCATTTAAACACCCAGATGGACACGTTCAAAGGCTTTGAGTGCACACTGTGGCATCTTCAGCACACATGCAAGATGTGTTTGTTTCTTCAGGAATGAAAGGGAGGTCTGTTAGACGGTGTTTTAGCACCTATTCTCTCCTCTCTCCGAACTGCCTTTGATCTGTCTTCAGAGGATCCCGCTCTCGTACACACAGCACACACGCTGATGTTCATAACTACAAAGCGTCTGGCACAGCGGTAAACAATGTCAGTGATTGTATTCAGTTCGTACGTGCTGTATTTTACACAGAAAATAAGCTACAATGCACTACACCTTATCATCATGTCCGCTGCAGTAATGGCCCACTGAGGTGTTGTATGCCAGCTGTTTAGGGCTGTGTCTGCTGCAGTGGAGAGTTAAGCCTGGCATCATGCCCTGCTGTGCTGCTCAATCACCGCAATGCATTGGCAAGAGCTAAAGCAGGGAACTGACTAGATGGTTAGTCGCTGAGCATACTGCACTACAGCTGCCATTGTGGGTTTTATTTGGAACATTGGGGCAGAAAGTGATATATAGGAGAGATTGGGGCAGGTTGTCATGCGGGGCAATATCTTGTTTCAAATCAAAAGTTCAATTGGTTAAATTAGTTTCCAGTAACACTTTAAAGGGGTTTATATGACATTGCTAAAAATAAAATTATTTGGTGTATTTGGTGTAATGGAATGTGTTTATATGGTTTAAGGTTAAAAAAACACATTATTTTCCACATACTGTACATTATTGCTTCTCCTCTATGCCTTAAACCTAATTTTTTTTACAAAGCTCATCGTTCTGAAAAGCAAGGTCTATGCTGATTGGCCAGCTATCCAGTGTGTTGTAATTGAAAGAATGCCTCAAGCGTGCACCTCAAAGTTATGCCTTCTTTCTTTGGATTTAAGACTTTAGTCTTTGCAACTTTACAGATCTTCTTCATGCACCAAGAGCTTGTAACACTCCAAAGAGAAAGGAAAAATGTAAATTGCGTCATTTATATAGGGGCTATTAACTATTCACTAGCTGCCTATTAGCAAGTCTATAACATATTGGCTGTTTATTAGTACTTATTTTATTAGTACAAAATTCTGTATGACCATATTCTACATCCATAATCCTACTCAATACCTAAACGTAACAATATCCTTACTAACTAATAATAAGCAGCAAATGTGGAATTGATTGCGGCAAAATTTCCATTTAATGGTTTGTTAATGGTGAGAAGGAGTTTTCTCTAGCAGTGATTTTGTATGTTGGTTTCTAACATTTGTATCTAAATAATATGTTGCCCAAAATAAAATACCAGTGTTATCATACCTGTTGTATACACTATTATACATAATATAACAACACAGGCATATAATCAGATTTTAACGGTACACATCAGGTAAGCCAATTTCACCACCAAAAAAGCATAATAAAATGGAAAATATAAAATTCAAAAGCATCAAATTGCTTATTTTCCTTGATACGTGAATTTAATTTTTTTTATATTTATTAATTATTAGTATTTATTAAATAACTTTTTTTTTTTGGAAATAGCTAAGACTGTTCTCAAGCTGGAGGCCAGGGCCCACTAGGGGGCAGCAGAATAACTTAAAAGTATTTAAATTAATAAATACAATTACATTTTGATAAAACAACCTAACTCTAATCTAAATTAAAATGCTAAAATAAAAAAATATTTATATATACATTGTTCTTCAATAACTATTGTTTTATTGCATAATATACAGTTTTTGAAACTACTGGAATCACACAATGAATCATGTTTCATATAATATATCAGTATTCACATTTTCTATGTGTGTATATATATATATTTATTTTTTTGTTTGTTGTTCTTTTTTTTTTTTTATAAAGAACTTTGTCAATTACAGCTGAAATACAGGAAATGCCAACAATAGGTGGCCTTCGAGTCAAAAAGTTTGAGAACCACTGCTTTAGAGTATGTCTACACAAAAATTGAGTGTAAAAACCTAATAAATATTCAATGAAGTAAAAAAGTGTGACAGTAAAGATTGGTCTCCCATAAATTTAATGTCTAAAGGGTGGCACAGGTGGCAGTAGAACAGGGCACAGAACGCCTGGCACCAGGCAGGAGAACGCCCTCTGCTGCCACTCAATGAATTACCATCAGTTCTTCCCAAAGGTAAACACACAGCCAAAGACGGCCCTGGGGACTCTTTATATTGTCTTTCTTTGGTTTCTGAATCCCATGACTGCAAATGGATTGGAGGCCCTGAGATAATTATGTTAACACAAAATACATATACTCACTCATCCTAAGTGCAGCGTTTGTGTGTGCGTTTGTGTATTCATTTAAACACAGATGATTGGAAAAACTATTCCAAAGTCTGATTTAAATTGCGGTAAACCGTAATCCACTTGTGTCCATCACTGGTAATTCTTGGTACACCAAAATGACTACATAAATGAACACTTCAAGATAATCACCCTTTAAGTCAAACAAAGACTCTCAAGGGTCTTTGATGTGATGTCTCTTAGCGTCTCTTTAAAGAAAATCGCTCTTACAACATTACTGCATTTTGTGGTGCAACTATTTTCATTACTATTAAATGCTATCATTACTACTATTTTTTATATAGTCTTAGCCCATATGTGGGTTGAGACACATAAGAGAGAAATATTTAAGTTCTGTTTTGCAAACTAAGTAAGCTATATATATATAAGGGGGCATATATATGTATATGTATACACCAATCTTACTGATTTAGATACTGATTTAGACATTGGCTAAATCTGATGTCAGACATGACTGATTTAAGACATGAATTCATATTTAGACATTGGCTAAAACTAAAACTTAAAAAAGGGAGTACACTTTGGTGTACACTGAAAAACATTTGTATATTTTTTTTCAGTGTACTTCTTATTTCTCAAAAGAATATTTATTGCAGTTGTAAGAACTGAATGAAATGTCTCAGGAGACGTAATTGCTTATTAACGCCAATTAAATGTAAATTCATTAAAAGTCTACTATTTTATAAACATGCATTTACAGGTTTTTGTTTTTGTCTGTTGAAACACATAAGTAGAACTTAAGTACGTCTTAATATGTAATATTCAATTCTTTTTTAAATGTACTACCAAATGTACGACAGCATTTATGGCGAACTACTGAATCTACTGAAACGTATATGTCAATATTTAGATATAGTTGCATCACCATATCCTTTTATCCTCAGTGTGAGAGAAAAAGATCGGCAACAACAGCTCAGAGAGACTGAGAGCATGAGCGAAAACTGGAATGAGAGTAAGTTAAAAGAGTAAAAGTAAGAAAGAGTTGGAGGAAAGTGGATGCAGTGAGAGAGTTGCTTAGTAACCGCTCCTTCTCAGACTATCCGTCTGGAGCAGCCTCCCTAGCAACCAGTGCAGTGACAACGCAGCCACGTGCAGCTATGGGCATTTATCACAGGCCGTGTGTGTAATGAGTACTCAGCAGTGGGGAAATTGGGCTGACCTCTGGGCCAAAGCTGTTAGCAGGGACTGGTAGTAAGGCCAGCGGGGTCATGGCATCCTTGTCCCACCCACTTAGTGGGCAGTTATCACAGAAGCATTAGTTTACCATTGGACCCATATATCCTCAGGCCCTCTATCCAGAACTGCAATGTTTGTACCACTCTAGGTTGCCAAGAAAAATGTAATAACTTTGCTTGTACGCTTGCTAGCAGAGGCACAAAGACAGGAATAAAAAGACTCTGTCCTTATTAGCGATTGACTGAGATCTGCTCAATTCTTTATGTATTTTCACATTAAACCTACATCTGTTCCCTCATAAAATATGGCACTTGAGATGCTGTTAACTAATTCAGCGACAGTAGATTAAGTGAAAAAGTACTTAAGTGGGGACCTGAGTGGGATTAACTGATGTTACATACAGACTGAGCCTATTATTTAACTCAACTAACTTCTCAACTAGTGTTACAGTCATTTCTCTCTCTCCCTCTTCACAGTACAGAAAGAAAAAGGGACAATCAATACATAGGCAGATGGAATGCAGAAAAAAAAGGGCTGAAATAGCCATTTTCAGCCTAGGCTGGTCCCCAGAAAGTCATGAAATCAAAATTTGAACTTTAAAATTGATAAGGATTGATTTTACTGACAGCAGGATCATAACGTACGCCTCTTTAGAGACCATGGAAAAGGGCTAAAGATGCCGGCCTTATAAAACACAGAACACTAAATCAGACCATGGCCCGACAATTAGGTTTTTACTGTTTTAGGATATGGGAAATCTTTAGTGCTTCATCAGACAGGATTAGACATCATTAGACCTGGGGGGATCCGAAAAAGACGAATGCAAAAATAAACTTGTTTGGACAGATGGATTGGATGGAATTCTCAATAACCTTTACCATTTTTTCCTCTCTGCAAAAGTAAACGGCAAGCCATATTAAATGCCACACTGAAAATAGAGAGAAGTTAAAAAATAAATCAGAGTTAAAAAATAAAATAAAAATTCACTGTATCGTACAGCTTGTGTGACTTTGGAAATAATATTAATAGATTGTATATAATAATTTATATATAATATTCAATCATTTATATGCTAAATAATTTATTTAAATATGTGTATGCATACGTAAATAATAATAATTAATGCTATAATAATTTATATATCATATTTAATAATATTTATAAATAATAATTGTTCAAATATTATTATAGTCTATATTTTCCCAAATATGTATAAAAAAAAATCTCCCTGGCATATATTTTAGAAGCATTAATATTTATTGTGAAATAATTCAGTTCCACCCTCTGTTACAAATATTAGCACAAATTATAAGCAACTTTGTCTTTGAAAAATGACTTTTTATGTTAGATGACAATGATTCATCGCTTTGAGAAAACCCAAAATAATAACTACTTCTATAATGAGCAAAATATGATAATGCGGGTTGTTTTTTAATTACAAAATAATGTTGTATCTAGGAGGGGGGATTATTCATGGACATCTAGGAGAGAATTAATGGTACTTCAATCCCATTGAGGAAAGAAGTTGAAAGAAAAAAAACATTATTGGGCGGACTGAACCAAAAGCTAATTCTTGTTAGGAGAAGTGATTAGTGAGTTTGAATGGGGAGGTCTTTACTAGAGCTAACATTGGAAGTACACATTGAGCTGCATGCTGGAGAACAGATGGCGTGTCATAAATTTTCGCCCCATTTTCTGACATGTATTAGCATTCGGCTAACAGCCACAGCTTGCCAGCCATTTAGGTAATGTTTCTATTTGAGTGCTTTGGAAAGAGTGATAAAGTGTGTTTGGCGCTCCTTTAACAATTCTGGTTCAACTATGCAATCATTAGAAACTGTGATTATGCAAATATTCAAAGGCTATCGGTGTCAAAATCGGAGAAATGAGAAAATAACAGATACTTCCCAGTTGTATTTCCAATTATATATTTTATTCTTTTTTTTTTTTGACAAACTAAAAAGTAAAAAAAAAAGTCTGTTACACAGCATGTGACTTAAGAATGGCAGATGTGTGGGATTTCTAAATGTTTTGGCTTGATGCTGCGCTAATTACTAAGATCATTAAAAACCAGTGACAGTGACAGATGATTTTTAGGTTCCTTTCTCTTAGCATTTACTTTAATACTTTAGGTCTGTATTCTATCAAGTGATTATAAGAAATGATAACAGTGTCTGATTCTGGTTAATAATTGCAGGTTAAATTAAGTACAAGCCACAATTATCAGTTTTTTAGCTGTTGCATAAATATTTTATAAGCACGGTGGAATGTAACTTTTGAAGCTTTCTGCTCAATCTAGAAAAATTCACTCAGGGGAGCAGAGAACGGTGTAAAGCATTGTGAGGAATCCTGTCCATGCAGGGAGGGACTGAGCAATACATGAAGACCAATGCTTTTTTTAATATCATGGGAAGACGCAGCTTTGATTGATCTGATAGTACACCTTGTCTTATAGAGTTCAATTTTCACCACCGATTTTCTCCCTGTTCTGTGAACGGGCATCCCCTCATTTCCCATCAGACTCTTTTCTCACAGTTGTGAATGTTTTTAATTGTATAAATCTTTTTTCTAAGAGAAAGAGAGAGAGAGAGAGAGAGAGAGAGAGAGAGAGAGAGAGAGAGAGAAATCTTCTAACGTGCTATTTATAATATCAGTGAAATTCATTAGTAATATAATATCATTAATAAAATGTAATGATGTACACATAATATAAAATTTATGTTATTCACACACATACTATATACTACTATACATTTAGATGTAATATATCTAGTATACACTTAGAATCAATATTACTTTATTTTTCTTTGGATATATATATATATATGCATGTGTGTGTGTGTAGATAAAAATGAATATAAAAATGTAAATCTTTTTTCAGATATATAAACAACATTCAGATTTCATAATCTGTATACTATATTCACTTTTTTACAAAAACCACATGATTTTTTTTTTAAATCACATTTAGTCAAAACTACAAAGTGACTATTTAAACCGTAAATATCATGTCAACAAAGACTGCATTGAGGTATTTTATTGATTTAATGTAATGCACAAATAAGCTGAAATTGTGCACATCACACATGCACACACTGATGCCACACACAGATTAGGTTGCCATGCAGCAGTGCTAGAGAAAGGGCAGCAGAAGCAGAATAGAGATGGTTTAATTACAGCTGATGTGAAGGGAACAGCTGAGGAAGCTCCTCTCAGCTCATATATGGCCGAGGGAGACAGGCATCTGCCAGCGCGGCCTCTTTTACGACCACCATCGAGTACGAGTACGTGTGTTAGAGAAAGGGAGAAAGTAGCTGACAGGTCAAATCTTCAGCTGTGCTTCTGTATGCATGTGTGTGTGTGTGTGTGTGGGCATGAGAGAGAGAGAGAGAGAGATTGAGAGGGACAAGAGAAGAGAGGTCTCTGCAACCCTGACCCTGGTTTCAGCACAACAGGAAAGGCTCTAATCTGGCTCACCTGCTTTCCTGAGTCTTTAGTTGTGGTCAGGGGGAGGCGAGCCGAGGTGTGAGGTGTGGTATATCCTACACCAGCGCTTGCAAAAACACATATTAGTCCTGGCATGCCATGTTCGCTAGCTTTTAAGCCTTCGCTATGCAAACAGCTCACACTGAGAAGCTTAAACGGACACAAGTTCTGCCCTTGCATACACATAACTATATATGCACTCACATATACACAAAAACACGCAAAGAAGACACCATGTGTGACATTATGACTTTTCATTTATTGCTACACACTTTTCTCCATAACACAAAAGTATTTGTAAACTTTACACATTACCTCAATACTGAATCCAGGACCACGGTGTTATTAGTGTTATGCTCTTTTTATTACAATACAAGAATAATACTTGTATATATAATACTTGTAATAAAAAGTAAACAATCTACTAAGATGTATAAATTAACGTTAATGTATTATGAACAAACATTAATAAAAAAATTGTGGGAGGGGGATCAATACATAAAACATACAATAAAAATACTTTTATTCAGCAAGGATGCATTGAATTGATTATACTAAACTGACACTAAGCCATTTATAATGATATAGAGGATATCTCTAATAAATAAACACTTTGTTTACAACTTTCTATTCAAAGAATTCTGAGCACCAAATAAGCATATTTGAATGATTTCTGAAGGATCATATGACATAAAAACTAATAAAGACTGGAGTATTGGCTGCTGAAAATCAATGTAATCACAGGAATATATTACATTTTAAAATAGATTAAAATAGATAATAGTTATTTTTCAATTGTAATAATATTTTGTAATGTCACTGTTTCACTGCATTCTGATCAAATAAATGCAGCATGGTGAGCATAAGACACTCTTTAAAATAAAATGTAAAAAAAAAAAAAAAATCTTACCAATCCCAAATGTTTGATACATAGAGTAAATGCTGTAAAATAATTGTTGTTCACTGTCCTTACCAAAAAAAAAATATTACAACTATTACTACCAACTGTATGTAACTGTAAACATGCAGTACTGAATAGCCATATTTTCTGTTTCCAGTCATAGTGGATTATTCATAAGCAGCTAATTTATACCCTATAAAGGGACACCTAGCATGCTGTTAAAAAAATATACTGCAGATCAATAAATAAGCATAAAAATCAATAAATGTTCAATATTGCAGTATATTTTGGCAGTAATGCCCGGTGTGCAAAGCTCAGGGCAGTCGTGTCATACTGCAGCTATGAGCACTATGCAGATATGGAATATCTGACTAAACATGTGTGGATATCGATACTTTGGTATCTTTAGTAACGTCCCAGAGCGTACTCACATAACACTTAACCAATCATTAAGCTGACCCCAGTCATGTTTCATTTCTGTACGGCCCCATTGATGCCATGTCAAGACTGAGCTCAATATATAAATATAATATACAGCAAGAGGTAGTAATTTTATATGTTTGACGATTTTACGGAATGATGTCATTGTCCCTTTATCGGTCACTCTGTCATACACAAACTAAACTAGTGCATGCACCAGGTCGCTGTTGAGTAGATTTACATCTCTTCTGGCCTGGCTAAAGGTGTAGGCCAAAAACAGGTTTAGTACAGGAATCCAGGACACAGCAATCTCCCATGTTCAAGCACTTTGATGCATCTGGGGTTACAGGGCAGCTGAATTTGGGGGAGTGTCAGATGAGCCTGTGCGGCTGTTCTAATAGGATAAGTGGTCTAATACTACCTTGGGAGCTTTGCAAAGTGTCTTAATCTGTTGTGTTTAACACTCTAACAGGAATAGCCTACTATCACTAGGGTGGTCATTCTAAACCCTGGAGACTGAGAACTTCAGTTGACGCTAGAAAAATAAATACAGCGACTAATAAATCTAACATAACAGCCACAGCAACTCGAGCTGTGATGTATCATGATCGAGTTATTCATTTCGAAATTGCCATTTGGGAACTCCAGCAGGTCATTTGTACAACTTACTTTTAAACTTTAATACTACTAGAAGCACAAATAGTGGGAGAAAGGAGCTTTGGCCTTTGTTGAGATGAAACCAACACAGAGATCATTTATCTTATGGAGGAGCTCTTATTTCTCCTCTCCAAAGATTGTCTCAAATAATCAATGCCACAAACTCTGTTGTGTTGTTTATATTTAACAGCCAACACACCCACCAGTTGCCGGGAAAATGTCAAACGTCTATCACTCGACAGAACTTGGAGGAGTAATTTGCTGTTATGTTATGTTATTTATTTATTTAATGTAAGGGTAGTCCTGTGGTCACAGAATAAATGCAGCTGTGGCTTTGTAAAAATAACATTCTCACACACTGTATGAAAAATGGATATCTAAAAGTTGTTAAATTCCAGTTTTTATATACTCAAAAAAAAATGTGGTTGTAGATGAATAGTCAGGGTAGAGGCCTAAATAAATAGTCAGTACCTTAAAACTAACTTTAGTGCATTTAGCTAACAGGATACAACTGTTCAACCACTTCTTAGCTGTGTAAAATTATTTACAGCAATTGAAAAATGTGAAAACAATGTAATAACGTCACAAACCTAGGATATAAATGAACAGTAGTCTTTAAATTTAGCCTCAGTACCTCAAAACCAACTGTAGGGTATTTAGCTTACAGGCTAAAAGTGTTTAGACAATTCTTAGCTTGTTTACTTTTTAAAATTGATTTAAAAACGCGAAAACAACATAATGGCCTTCTAAATAACTTCACAAACTTAAGATATAAACGAACGGTTAACTTTAAATTTAGCCACAGTACTTCAAACCCAACTGTAGGATGCTTAGCTTACAGGCTAAAAGTGTTTAGACACTTCTTAGCGCTGTTTACTTATTATACCGACTTGCGGCTTTGACAAATGCAATCCTGGTAACCATAAGTAGGCAAGTGAAACATAAATGTTATTCATCACATAAAGTAGACTAGACTTAACACTTTACAGACCATGTCTGCTATTCTCATTTACACTAGCTGCACTTCAACAGGAGCAAAACAGACTGATTGACAGTCAGACAGACATATGAAGGCAACAGACGTGAGCTCCTGTCTCGAACCAAAGCGGCGCTGAAACCAGAGCCCTTGGCTTCTACTGCCTCATCGGCCTGGTACCTATAAACTACAGCCTTTCACATTTCACGTCGCTGCCACTCATTTTCTCTGCTGTCGCGTTGCACTTAAGCAAGGGGAATCTAATCTTCTAAAATGCAGTGGCTAGAATAATCAAGAAGACACATGCTGAAAATAAAGTGTGTATTTTGGGGTGTGGGAGGGGTGGGCATGTGTTTGGAGTCGGCAGATGCCTGAGGACTTTACGGCCAGCTTGACTTGTTAGGAAAACTGGGTATATGCTTACACTTCCGTTGACATGACTGCGGTATCAGCGCACTGGCTTAAGTGTTGGACACCCTCTGAATGACCCTGTCAGTGTGTGCGTGTTTACAGAGATGATCTGACAAACATTTGCCCAGTGCAACCCGACTGGACTGATGATAGTATAGTGTGTTTACAGCCACCACCATTCCGATGCCCTGACAAACCAAATTTAAAATTCAAGGGAGCTAATAGATGGATACAGACGGGTCAGAAAAGGGAAACTGAAATTAGCTACATGGTTGTGTTACATGTTTCTGTTTACAAATATAGTTTGTGCACACATATGAATGTAGTTTGTGGTTTTTGCTAAGGTAAGCATCATTAATATCTATTCCATATACTTAGCATTAGTGGTTTGAACTCTAACCTTACAGACATGAAATGTAATATCATTAATAAAATGTAATGATGTACACACAATATAAAATATATATTATACACACACATACCATGAAATCCGAAGGTATGCTATTATTTTTCTTTTTTGGGAACTTTTCAGATGGAGGATCAACTGATGAGAGCAGGGAGATCAGCAGCTTATTGTTAACGAAAGCAAACAAAAACTAAATGAAAATAAAACACATTTCAATGAAAAAAAAAAAAAATGCTGTAAAACAAAAACAAAACATCGAAAACAAAACCAACCCAAACAAAATATAACATAAAACAAGCAATCTTAGTTTTTTATACATGGCAAGACATGAAAATACAAAACAAGATTAAAATAAAATAAAATAAACAATGTATCCAAACCAAACCAAACTAAATATCACAGAAAACAAGTAACATATTAATCTTAGTTTCTGATTTATGGCTATGCATACATGTAAAAGACAAAAAAGAAAAAAGAAAGAAAACATACAATAAAATATTCATAACAATAATAATCCAGAGATTAATCCTGAGCAAAACTGCTTAAAATTATATTAAGGATCTCTTTTGAAACATGACTTGATATCAATTACCTATCAACCAACACACTAGAAACCACATGTGATAACATAACAACTGCATACCCTGGCAACCAGCTACAACGCCCTAGCATCATGGTGGCACGTTTTGCACAAACCATAAAGTGGTTATGTTATTGTATCTTCATTTTGATAATTTTACATTCAAATACATTCAATAAAAAAAAATGTATAAATGTTTTACTTTTATAATATGTGACTGGCTAAACAGCAAAAACGCTGCACGCTGCTTTGAGTACCACTATCACCAATACACACACCACAGGCACTGTGCACACACACATATTTCTAAATGTCAAAACAAGAAAGTGTGAAGGACAAGATGAAGAAGATTGGTGTCTTTAAGGGCCTGAGGTTATCCTAATGATGCCATACATCAACCTTTGGAAAGGAACATAGAGTCAAAGTTGTCAATGCATGAATGCCACACCATTATCATCTCCCAGTTTTAATCATTGTTCCTGTCATGTAAGTAATCAACACCATAACTTGTACCCAGAGAGATCATTCACAGTTACCTGAGAGTAATACGTACACTTGCGAGAAGACCCTCATCTGCCTTTGTAGTGCATGTGTGCCTTTTCAGTAGCACTGCTTTAAATGTTGTTGTGACAATGCTAAATGGCGTTTTTATGAATGTGCTAAAACAACTTCCCCTAGTGTGGGCCATGGCACCAAAAGCAATGATGGGTGAGAACTAACACTCCAGGACCACAAACAGTGTCAGGGGTCCTGTGATTTCCTGTGATCACCTCCCATCTGCCCCCGCCTGTTACCCAGAGAAAGTCTCTCCGCATGGAACTGTGATTTCCACCGGCTCTCCTAATCCTCTTCAATCTGGGGCACCAGCCCCCTTTTCCAGGTCTCACCAGGTTAATAAGGATGCCCCCAGAACATCAAGGATGAGAGAAGGCAGCCGGTTCTCACCTTTGGAGGCATCACCTCTGCTCTTGTTATGCCTATGAGCGGCCCGTCTTATGGTTCTCCTCTCTGAGTGCTTGGCCTGGTGCACAATCTGTTTTAGTGAAGGTGGCAAGGGTGGGATGCATTTCCTTGGTAGTTAAAGAACAGTTGCATTCACATCTACCTTTACATTTCTTCATTTAGCATATGCTTTAATCCAGTAGTCTTTCGACTACTTATTTTGTAATCTTATTGCTCAAACCACATGTTTGACGTGTTGGGTTGTTGTTATACCTGGTTTAACCATGTCATAAACAAGCCTAGCACATCTCAAAGAGTTTAGAATGTCAGGTGACCTCTGCCCAGAGAACATGCAATTTTTAAACCCAACAACTCATCACACCTCGCATTAAAAAGACCCTTAAAATAAAACAGAACTGGACATGGAGCCTGAGTTATTGGCACAGCTGGAGGGAGAGAAGGAGGAGAAAAACATGCACCATTTCTAACAATAACACCACTGATATCATAATGTGACTGAGAAGACATTCACACCTATTGGATGCAGTTTCAGGTGGGGTGAGGAGTTGGATGGGATGAGGTATAGGGTGTGCCTGTGCTGTTTGGAAACAGGGGATAGACAGAGTCAGGTTGCACACTGTTAGCATTCCGAGGAGACATCAAACACTGCGGACGAGCGACTCATGCCTCATCCTGCGTCTCTATACATGTCCCTGTGCAGAATGCAAGGAGAAGGTATGTGAGTGTTTTTCCTGGGAGCTTGTATCATGCTCTTGGAAATGTGTCACCGAAGTATTTACACTCCTTGCATACATCAGGCTCCTATCTGTGAGCCTGGAGACACCTAAGATCCTCAAGAGGACGAATGACTATCATCACTAACATTTACATGCAGAGTTATAATCGAGCCACAGCCGGTTTTTGCGTAGTCAAGCTACAGTCTCCATCGCTCAGACCAAATTTATGTAACACAATGTGTAATCTGAAAGAATAAATACACAGCACAAACACCTCCTTTGTCTTTCTGAACATGTGCACAATGACAAGGCCAAATTTAACATGTTAACAAGCTGGACAAAACAGACCAACAATCGCATTAGCAAGGTCTGTTACTGCTACCTCACAAAACCGGTTTGACATGACAAGAATATAAAAATATGATTTATCGCTTTAGTCCAAAAAAATAAAATAAAAAAAAAAACACACCTGCATGTAAACAGATGTATTGAGTTAAAGCAGTGGATAATGATAATAGTTTAACACTGTTATTTGGCAGAGGTTCAATCGATTTTAAAGGTGAAGGGTGTAATTTCTTCACCCCTAGTGGCACAAAATAGAATAGCACAAATTACTGTTTTCAAACAGGTGTCCTAAACACACTGTACACATAGACTGTAGTTTTATTTATATAATATTATAGAATTGATTAATTATTTACTAATGTCATGCTTTTGTTACTTTATTTATTTCCAATTGGCTTTAATTCATATTTTATTCAGTTTTAGTTTTAGTAATTTTAGTACTTCAACTTAATGTTATTTATCATTCATCCATTTGAGTTCATCTTTTTATTTAATTTCAGCTTTATTTCTAAAACAAAAATCTTTTTCATTAATCATTTTAGTCAACAAATGCAACCCTGGAATCAGAAAAACAGCATTCTAGCCCTAATCTCATGCCATTGAATGATTGAAAAGTAAGTAAGTTTTTACTTTTCATAGGAAATAAATATGAATGAAATACTGACAGAAAGTGCTGCAATATTGAAAAAATGCCCTTCAAATATATTAGACATAATCATTAGACAAAACTAAACTAATTAATGCATTACACAAGGAATCCAATGTGTTATTTAAACACAAAGATATACTTTAACATAATTTACAACTCATCATGACGACTAATTGTGCCAATGGAATATGTTTTTTCTTTGAATACAGAAAGATAATTGCAAGACACCCATCACTGCTACATCTACACCTGTAATGGATTTAAGAACTAGAAGATTTAAGAATTTAAAATTTAAAATTTCACTAATGACTGTAGTCTCCACTGCTCTATTAGGACTAATCTGGGATTAAGAATGATGGGGTGGCCAGTGAATTTGCCTGCCCATTAACAGTCAGTATAAAATTGTTGTGTCAGCACCTTGTGCCCAGCTCTACAGACACAAACCCATTGGCCGTGCTATAATATGGATAGCTTCAGCTTCAAAAGTTGTGCTGTCCTTAATCTTTCTCAAAAAAAAAAAAGCATCAACAGGTGCATCGTAATAAATTAGAATGTCATGGAAAAGTTCATTTATGTCAGTAATTCAACTCAAATTGTGAAACTCATGTATTAAATAAATTCAGTGCACACAGACTGAAGTAGTCTACATGTACTCAGTAGGGGCTCCTTTGCTTTAATTACTGCCTCAATTCGGCGTGGCATGGAGGTGATCAGTTTGTGACACTGCTGAGGTGGTATGGAAGCCCAGGTTTCTTTGATAGTGGCCTTCAGCTCATCAGCATTTTTTTTTTTTTTTTGGTCTCTTGTTTCTCATTTTCCTCTTAAAAATACCGATTCTCCATGGAGTTCAGGTCTGGTGAGTTTGCTGGTCAGTCAAGCACACCAACACCATGGTCATTTAACCAACTTTTGGCACACTGCTTTTGGCAGTGTGGGCAGGTGCCAAATCCTGCTGAAAAAAATAATTAAATTAGCATCTTCAAAAAGCTGGTAAGCTGGTCAACTTGGGCCTCTGATGCTCTGATGTTGTCTGTGGTTCAGGAGTGTTTTAAAAAGATGAATACAACAACTGTAGCCAAATTTCTTGACACATCTGTGTGAATTGATGCCTTGACCCCAACCTCAGTCCATTCCTTGTGACGTTCACTCAAATTTTTGAATCAGTTTTGCTTGACAATCTTCATAATGCTGCGGTTTTCTCGGTTAGATGTGCATCTTTTCTTCCACACTTTTTCCTTCCACTCAACTTTCTGTTAATATGCTTGGATACAGCACCCTGTGAACAGCCAGCTTCTTTGGCAAGGAATGTTTGTGGCTTACCCTCCTTGTGAAGGGTTTCAATGATTGTCTTCTGGACAACTGTGAGATCAGCAGTCTTCCCCATGATTGTGTAGCCAAGTGAACCAAACTGAGAGACCATTTTGAAGGATCAGGAAACCTTTGCAGGTGTTTTGAATTGATTAGCTGATTGGCATGTCACCATATTCTAATTTGTTGAGATAGTGAATTGATGGGTTTTTGTTCGATGTGAGCCAAAATCATCACAATTAAAAGAAGCAAAGACTTAAATTACTTCAGTCTGTGAGCATTGAATTTATTTAATACACAATTTTCACAATTTGAATTGAATTACTGAAATGAACTTTTTTCACAACATTCAAATTTATTGAGATGCACCTATATATAGATGGGGGGGAAATGGTCAACCATTTAAAAGCAAATAAATACCCTGTCCTACAATCTAAATATATTTATCTGTAGAAAGTCTCTTTGATTAGCTGTTAGCATTAGCAATACACTGCACTCCTTCCTATATGCTGTATATTTACCAACTCTGCCTGTTTTCAAATGACCCCATGAGGGGTGGACCCATCAGATGGACAAAATTGGATGAAATATTGCAGGGTGAATATAGCATGGGGGATTGTGTTTAATTACAGTGCAGTGTTCTCTGCATACTGATGACCTGTGGAAGGACCTGAGTGTTTTTCACACGCTAGTCTCCACTAATACTTTGCTACAGTGCATTCAACACACATCATTGCTGTGAATATGATAAATTTAAAAGATGTGCACAGTCACAGGTTTGCTTGATGGGGGGAGGGAATGTACATATTTCATTTATGAAGCAATGGAAAGTTTTATCTTTTAACGTTACTCAAAAACTGTCACAAAGTACAGCACGTTTAACTGCAAATGAACAGTTTTTCTTTTTTTACTCTTTTCATCCAGACTTTCAGCTGTCTTTAGCCACAATGTTCGTTGCAGGAAAGCAGACAGAAATTCATTTTAAAAGAGGAAAAGTCCTTAAGAAGTAATTTTGATCGTAATAATGGCATGGATGAAAAGTAACATTTAGTCATTACTGTCAGGGGAGATATATATGAGAGATATATATATTAGCATTAAAGAAGCCTATTAGTAATGAATCTCATCCTTCGGGGTCAGTGCCGATGAGTAATAATCTTATGCTAATATATTCTGTGACAAAATCGTCTGATTCTAGCTTTCTGTTGAGTCGTTTTAATCTACAATCTATTCATAGACGTAAAGACCAGACATTTGGAACCTATTCATTAAAATTCTGGTGAAAATGCAAGTAAAACTACTGTTCTTTGAATAGTACTCTTGGACTTCATCACTGCAAAACCAAAAGACAAAGAGGTGATGGTTGTCTTTAGAAGAGTCATGTAAGTCACCATTATTCCACTAAGTGTTTAAGGTATATTGAACATTTTGCTCATTTTGTCAAGATTTTTTGGAGATTTGTTAAACTTAAAAGACACCGCATGAGGAGGTGGTGACAGGCCACTTGCAGGAAAATTATGAAAGAAGACATCACATTCAATATGGTGGCTGCATGGGCATCAACTGAACTAACTTTGACTATGAATAAACACCTATAACTTTCTTTTTTAAGACAAAGTCAGGTTTGGACTGATTAATGCACTTTTAGAAGTACAAGTTAGCAACCAAGGCAACAAGGTCAACTTAACAAAACAAATGAACAGATCTATGGTAAACTGGGATTTGTGCAATCCTGGATCAAGTGGCAACAATAAACTCCAATAAACATTTACTCAATGTCTCTTCTCAAACTTTCCTTCAGCATAGAGAGAGGGACTCTGGAAGCAATGAAGATGGACACAAAGACATCACAAGGAACAGAGGGAGGGCGTCCTGGGTTAAATCAATGGTGACACCCACCTTAACAAACACGTGCTCTACCACAAACCGACCTCCTCCACTCGAACAGTGTGCTTGCGAGCCCACTCGACAAATTACTGCTTCATAGGCCCTTTTGTTTTGCTAAATGGTAACTGTGGATATGGAAAAAAGAAAAACTTGAGTAAACAAGCAGTGCTTACCATCTCAATAGAGCTGCATGGGTGTTCTTCAGCACAACAGTCTGGGCCACAACGCAAACTATGAGAATAGCGTGGCTTGAACTCAACAGCAAACAGGCTTCAATTGTCTCTAAAACAGCCCACTGCATTTTGATTTCTGCTCTTTGTTTACGCACAGCAATAAAAAGGAATAGTCTTGGAGAATTTGTATCCATGTACAGCCACTGCTTGAGGTTTTTGAACTTTGTTTTGTTATTATTTGAATTATTATGGAGTATAGTGTCTACATATATTTTTGGAAGATTAAACCACACTTTAAAAAAGCATAGATTTTTTAGTTTGTGTAAAATTATTTTGTGTGTTATTTCAATTAAATGCTGTTCTTTTGAAATTTCTGATTCATCAAAGAATCCTGAAAAAAATGTAGTACTATTTTCACCAAAAGAAATGTTTCTTGAGCACAAAACTTAGCATACTGAAATGATTTTTGAAGGATCATGTTTCACAAAAGACTGAAATAATGGCCGCTGAAAAATTTAATTTAACACAGCAAAAATAATGGACATTTGAAAATACATTACAATTTAAACAACTATCTAAAATGTTGATATTTCTTAATGTTACTGTTTTATTGATCAGATAAATGCAGCATTGGTGTACCTTTTATTTTATTGTTTCTTACTTTTTTTTTTCTCCAAAAACAGTTTGGACAGTATGTATGTAGATATACATACATAAAACATAAAACACAAATACTTTTTTTTTCATAATATCTTCTTTTGTATCCAACAGAAGAAAGAAGCGCATAAAAGTATGACTGTGAGTAAATGACAAAAAAAAAAAAAAAAAAATGGTGGGCATAAATAATGTGTTTTGCATTTAATCACAAACATTGGGCACAAACTCCAGCCGAGCTCATCAACTGGTAACTTCACCTCTGAAAGGTTGAATAAATGTATCCATGCCCTTCTCATTCAGTTTCTGCAATATATGATGGCACACTGGCCATTGTCTTGCCAGGCTGAGAACATTCTTTCTTTTATTAGTGTCTAGTTTTGTAACGCTGCCAAATAACATTTGATTGCTCTTTAATTAAATATTAATGGCCGTCATTACATCTTCATTTATAATTAATGGCCGTTAACGACGATATTGCACATTAATGTAATTAAACATTAGGAAAGCAGTAATGTAATTTCGCTTTCTCTAACGACTGGAGACTGGATGACTTTATACAGCAGAAGTGGCCAAAATAGTGGCTGCAGTGAGATGACTGAGGCTGGTATTAAAACCGCACTGGCTTCACAATGGCCTGCTGGAAATTAAGACCTGATGTAAGTAGTTTTTTAACAGCTTATTAAATTCGATAAGTTCAGTTTAGATTTTAGCCATAGCGTAAATTAACTGACTAGTTCGGAATGCACCGTATATGAACATCCCAGACAAGTGATTCACAAAGCAATTAAACACAGAGTCCAACCTGCCCCTTCACCCCCAGATGTGTAGCTAAGACTATTTCGCACAGAGTTGCTTTTGTGTGCTAGTGTGGGACCAGGATACTGAACCCTGGGGCATCAGTAGCATCAATAACTCTCTCTTTTTTTACCCTGAGGTGGCATCAACTTTAACCCTTCATCTAAGGGTGTCAGTCTAGCATTAATCTGAGTGACTAAACTGTAGTTGTTCTGGTCAGCTCATTCACTTCCTGTAGCTTTACCCTTTCGGGAATGATTGCATTAAACTACTGTTGCATTTTTCACATTCAGAAGTTTCAAAGTGCAAAGTTCTATTCTACATATTCTATAATCATAGCAATGGTACGAATTCCACTGCTTTTGGTTTACCCTTAGAGATCAAAGCTGAGAACGAGCAAAACAGGAAAGCAATGAGGAAATATTTTCCACAAGGTAATAAAAATGAAGTTTGCGCTAGAGCATTGGTAAGCACAGCACAGGCCCTGGCCATTAAAACACAATCACTTCTCTCTAGCGCTGTGAAAACAAATATACACAATGGGCCTACAGGGCTGCTATCCTCTGATGGCACTACGACTTCCCATAATTAAAGGATTCTAAAGCACACCAGGACACAAACAAAGGCTGCTTTTTAAAAATCTCTCATCATGTTGTATCAACTGTTTGTAGGATGAGGGGGGCAGAGAGAGGGAGCTCACACTATTTTTCTGTTCTTTGATTGAGGCAGGATGAAGGTAGAAACGGTAAATCAAGACTGCACAGCTGCCGTTGTTTGGTGAATTTTTAACTAGAAAATTAGATCCTTAAGGGCTCCCTTAAGGTTTAGAGAAGATGGTGGTAAACCCAGAAGACCAAGCAGAGACTAAATGTATTGAAATACATTTTGTATGGTTCTTTTTTCCGGCATTAACAAAATGCCAAATTCGGAACTCTTTTGGAGGATTCCATCATATGTTTACAAATGCAATATATATTAAACAAGTTTGAATGGGGGGGAAAGGAAGAAAAAAAAAACATTAAAGTGGCTTTAACTGTTAAATTTTTTTTTAATATTTTGTATATACACTAAGAAAAGTACATTTAAATAGTGCCCAATTTACTGCTAATATGAAGGAATTTTCTGTACTGATTTTTTTGCAGGAGGTTTACCCATATTTTGAAGTATACTTTGCTTTGTTTTGTGTTTTAAGGTTAAAGGAAATAGGAAATGTTCATAAACTTAATGAATTATGTAATAAATAATACACACACACAAACATATATACATGAATGTATGTGTAGGCCTACTTGCATAATATATTTTACCCCAAAACACTTCACAACAACAAAATAAAAAAAGTAACAGGCAGAATATGTACAAATTACAATAATATTATATATATATATATATATATATATATATATATATATATATATATATATATATATATATATATATATATATATATATATATATATATATAGCAAGGAAATCATGCACCACATTCAAAGTCATCTTTGAATGTTGTTTGACTTTTCCCCAAACTGTTCTCACCTAGGCATTTGCCAAAAAAAACCATGTCACAATACCAGAACTTTTCAGATAATCTTCAAGAACGTGGTTATGAGTTTAGGAAATAAAATTAGAGAAGAGATGTTTGGCTCTGGCTGAGTCCAAAATAAATTTATTCAGAATCTGTTGATCTACTGCCAAAATTTCTTCAAATATTCAAATGCGAATTAGCAGTTTGTCCAGAGGCCACATGTCACTCCTGATGAGAGATAAAAGATGCCTCATGTCATTAAGAAGAAAAAGAGGACTTTTCAGTTGGCTTCTACTGAACGAGACGCATGCCTCAAAGAGATAAAGCTCATTTCATTGAGAATGAATCACCCGTTGAGATTAAATGTTTTCAGTACAGGCCAGACGGACACTTCTCAGTCTTTGATTGTAGCTGTGTCCTCTTCATATGTTGCAATAGAGATTTAACCTATTTCTGAGTCAAATTAAATTTATAAAAGCTTGCTCTTCAAAAATCTGATTAAAAGTACAACAGATTGTTACATCACATCAACAATAAGACCTGTTTCCCAAACATGATAATTAGTTTAGATAAAATTCCCACCTGTTTTGAAACCACTTTACATAAGAACTCTGTGCTCTGTGATCACATTAACATAATACAGTAATGTTTCAACAAAAGTCCTTCTGTGAAGCATACCTTCTGTGTACCACCACAGCTGCATCACTGACACACACATACTGACCTGTGTAATCTCACTTTCAAAAGAACATTGTTCCTCTTATTTCTTTTTTTGATGCACAGACTGAAATAATTGGATTTAGGGTTAGGGTTAGGGTTAGGGTTTTAGTTTGACTAGTCACAAAAGCAATGGACAATACTTTAGATTTTGCCTTTCAGCTTTATTCACAGACTTAATCTATAAAACCAAATTCAGTTCAGGTTTATTTACTACTAATCGTTTACAAAGCAGCTTTACAGAAAATTAACATTTCTAAATTGTATTTAGGAGTAGCTCATCAGTGCTGACTATGTCAAGCTGATGTCCATATCATGCAGTTAGTTAATGTCATGTATTTAAACGGATGGTAAAAACTATTATTATACGTTGCATTCAAACTTATAGCAAAGTTTGGTAGTTTTGTGTGTTGGTTCAGGGTTGGCATCATCTGAGGTCCTCTGAGGGGTTGGCATCATCTCTTCTCAGGTGTTCATACAACCTAGTTTGACCGGCCAAGCACAAAGGGTAAATTTTGCTGAAATTTAGATTTAAACTTTGTTTAAATATAAACATTTTATTAGGATAGGATAATATTTGACCAAGACAAAACTATTTGAAAATCTGTAATCTGAAGATGCAAAAAAAAAAAAAAGAAAAACACGAAATATTGAGAAAATCGCCTTTAAAGTTGTCCAAATGAAGTCCTCGGCAGTGCATATTACTATTCAAAAATTAAGTTTTTATATGTTTACAGTAGGAACATATTTTCATGGAACCTGATCTTAACTTTATATCCTAATAAAAAAATGTTTTGCTACTGCATATATTTAAATTTTCGAAATCACAATCATCTCTCAAAGCTGCTTGCACCATCATTCAGTCTATTTAACTTTATTATGAACCACTGTATATTTTTTCTGACCATATTAAACCAAACCCTACTTCACACACTTGTAGAAGAAGAACAAGAGTCCTACTCAACTTTAAAAAAGGCTTGTTTTGTTTCATATTTCAAGCAGCTGCTGACAGCCAATTAGAGTCGAGACGAGGATGTCATTTGATAATTGGTATGAATTTATATAACATGCCATACTAAAAAAGATCAATTTGAGAAAAAAACTATACATTTCCAGAGTTAGGAATTCAAACTTGTAACACAATTATCGTTGTTTGTTGCTATTCCAAGTCCAATTACAATATTCAACACAATTTTTTTTTCAGAAATATTATTCACAGATGTATGGTGCATGTGGCACTGTAAGGAATGTAATTATTTAAAATGTGACCACAAACTTTGGCTTTATTAAGACAGCACATCTACCCAAGTACACATGTGTGAATGGCAGACGTAGTTTAAGTAATAACATTTTTCACATATTGATGCAGAGTGATTGAGGCAAAAGTATTGAGGCACTTTTGAGTGCAAGTATTTGTTTTATTGAATCAGAGGGCTGTTGCTCTTGCTCTCTTTCTCTCATTACACCGCATTTTAACTAATAAACTGCCAGCAAAAAAGTGCAGCTGCTTTTGCCAAAAAAAGCAGGAACCTGCTGCATTTCTTCTGTGGTTGAGTAAACTCTTCAACCTCTATGGATCTGAAAGAGAGAGAGATAAAGATGTAGGCAGTTCAACCTGAAAATACTGAGACGGTTCTAAGAAGTAATGTAAGCACAGCTGGAATCTGATTTGACTGTATATGGTAGGGGAATACAATGTGTTAGATATTAATTAGGGATTTGTTTTTAACTATTATTCAAAAAATATATATATATATATATATATTACTATTTTAATTAGATTTCATCATGGGGGTGGGGGGGGAGGTCATCCAAGAGTTAGATGAGTTAGTTTCTTCATCAGAATAAATTTGGAGAAATTTAACTTGGAGATAAAAACATCACAATATGCCACAAATAATCAACAACTCGAATCCATCATTTAACATCTTTTGAAGTGAAAAGCTGTATGCTTGTAATAAACAAATTTGTCATTAAGATGTTTCTTCAAACCATTTCTTCTGGCTAAAACAGGAGTCCTCTATCCATAATAGCATTATCATGGATAATAGACTTGTATTTTGAACAGAAACGACATTTTAAAGTTAAAACACCTTAATGATGTCTCTTAGTAACATGCATCTATTCATTTCACATTGCAATAACTGATGGACTGGAGTTGTGTGGATTGCTTGTGGATTATTGTAATGCTTTTATCAGCTGATTGTACTCTCATTCTGAAATATTACTTGAAAAACAAACAAATGAACTTGAAAACAATGTATTGGCTCCAAAAGTGTTAACCAAATAAAATAATGTCTGCTTAAGATGCACACATACTAATGCATTTAAGGTCAAATTAAAGTTGAAATTGCATTAGTTTCCTCACAAAAATATTGCTTCCAACTAAATAAAATCAAGAAAAGAAAAGTGCATTAGTTATCCCTGCTGAGGTTAGGACTGTGCATACAGAGCTTCTGATTAAACCAGCTTTCACCTTATTGACCTGTCAGAACAAAGTCTCTATTTGTAGCCCACTGATTAAACCATTATAGTGGGCTGCAGATTTGCAATAACTCTGCTAATCTATTCAAACTTTCTTTAGCCTGTTGCAACTCCAAATGTCTGACAGCCCGTGCAAAGGCGTATGGTAAAACATACTTCATGAAACTCCACAAAGAATAAATTCTCCTCCGTAGCCTACAAAGCATTCCAAGTTTCTCCGATGAAGCCCAGCTGCTGAGAATAGAAAACACTGGATCTTTTGTGAGGTGACTCAAAGTGCGTGGGTACAAATATATCAGTCCTCAGCGACAGAATTATCCCGCTTTTCCCTCCTTTTTAAGGTACAAACTTGCCATCTTATTTGTTAGAACATCCTTTCCCGAGTTGCCATAACAAGAGCATAATGGGTATCTTTGTCGCATGAATTATGCTTGGACCTGTGAGTGGGTGGGTTGAACTCATAGAGGGCAACACCATCGTGGTGTTTTTCTGTCCGTGACAAAGAGCTTCTTAATTGTGGCCGAATACGTTTGAGATCTGAGTCATCCCATTTTGTCTGCACTGTGCACCGCAGACCTTTGGCCATTGTGTTTGTCCATTTTAATCAAATTCTAGGCGCGCTTATGGTTAGAGCCAGTGTGAATGATAAAAGAGTCCAGGCTTGAGATGAGGATGTGTTGTGAAGTCATGTTTTCCAGCACATAGAAGGCCGCTGTCTGATTAAGACCATCCTTTTGTCCCCCATTATTCA
>NC_039248.1:18359392-18362177 GCF_003368295.1 Carassius auratus | reverse complement strand
ATACCCAGCATCTCCAAGCACTGTTTGCTGAGTTTAAGCAAAATAATTTAGCTTCTTTGCTCTAGTGTTACACTACTGGATTGTTAGTGTTTTTTGAACAAAGAAGCAGCAATGCTGCTCATAAATGCGGATGTAGCTCAGTGTAGAGCGCATGCTAGCATGTATGAGGTCCTGGGTCCTATCTCCAAGCATGTTTAATAACTTTCATGTGAGATTAAGAAAAAATATGTTGCTTCTTTCCCCTAAATTCTTACATGACTAGATTGATAGTGTTTGTAAAAGAAAGAAGCAGCAAAGTTTATATGTTAATGGGGATGTAGCTCAGAGGTAGATTGCCTCTTTTGCATGTATTTGCCAGCATCCCCAAGCACTGTTTGCTGAGTTCAAGCAAATAATTTTGCTTCTTTGCTCTAGTGTTACACTACTGGATTGTTAGTGTTTGTTGAACAAAGAAGCAGCAATGCTGCTCAAAAATGGGGATGTAGCTCAGTGTTAGAGCGCATGCTTTGCATGTGTGAGGTCCTGGGTTCAATCCCTAGCATCTCCAAGCACTGTTTGCTGAGTTTAAGCAAAATAATTTTGCTTCTTTGCTCTAGTGTTTCACTACTGGATTGTTAGTGTTTGTTGAACAAAGAAGCAGCAATGCTGCTCAAAAAGTGGGGATGTAGCTCAGTGGTAGAGCGCATGCTTTCGCATGTATGAGGTCCTGGGTTCAATCCCCAGCATCTCCAAGCACTGTTTAATGACTTTCATGTGAGATTAAGAAAGAGAAAATTGGCTTCTTTTCTCTGAAGTGTTTACACGACTGATTGTTACTGTTTGTACACAAAGAAGCAGGGATGATTGAAATGTGGGGATGTAGCTCAGTGGTAGAGCGCATGCTTTGCATGTATGAGGTCCTGGGTTCAATCCCCAGCATCTCCAAACTCTGTTTGCTGAGAAAAAGCAAATTTAATTTGCTTCTTTGCTCTAGTGTTACACTACTGGATTGTTAGTGTTTGTTGAACAAAGAAGCAGCAAAGCTGGTCAAACGTGGGATGTAGCTCAGTGGTAGAGCGCATGCTTTGCATGTATGAGGTCCTGGGTTCAATCCCCAGCATCTCCAAGCACTGTTTAATGACTTTCATGTGAGATTAAGAAAGTGAAAAGTGGCTTCTTTTCTCTGAAGTGTTACACGACTCGATTGTTACTGTTTGTTACACAAAGAAGCAGCAGGATGATTGAAATGTGGGGATGTAGCTCAGTGGTAGAGCGCATGCTTTGCATGTATGAGGTCCTGGGTTCAATCCACAGCATCTCCAAGCACTGTTTGCTGAGTTTAAAGCAAAATAATTTTGCTTCTTTGCTCTAGTGTTTCACTACTGGATTGTTAGTGTTTGTTGAACAAAGAAAGCAATGCTGCTCAAAAAGTGGGGATGTAGCTCAGTGGTAGAGCGCATGCTTTGCATGTATGAGGTCCTGGGTTCAATCCCAGCATCTCCAAGCACTGTTTAATGACTTTCATGTGAGATTAAGAAAGAGAAAAGTGGCTTCTTTTCTCTGAAGTGTTACACGACTGGATTGTTTACTGTTTGTTAACAAAGAAGCAGCAGGGATGATTGAAATGTGGGGATGTAGCTCAGTGGTAGAGCGCATGCTTTGCATGTATGAGGTCCTGGGTTCAATCCCCAGCATCTCCAAGCACTTTAATGACTTTCATGTGAGATTAAGAAAGAGAAAAGTGGCTTCTTCTCATGAAGTGTTACACGACTCGATTGTTACTGTTGTTACACAAAAGAAGCAGCAGGGCTGATTGAAATGTGGGGATGTAGCTCAGTGGTAGAGCGCATGCTTTGCATGTATGAGGTCCTGGGTTCAATACCCAGCATCTCCAAGCACTGTTTGCTGAGTTAAGCAAAAAGTTTAGCTTCTTTGCTCTAGTGTTACACTACTGGATTGTTAGTGTTTGTTGAACAAAGAAGCAGCAATGCTGCTCATAAATGGGGATGTAGCTCAGTGGTAGAGCGCATGCTTAGCATGTATGAGGTCCTGGGTCCAATCCCAGCATCTCCAAGCAATGTTTAATGACTTTCATGTGAGATTAAGAAAAAAATATGTTGCTTCTTTCCCTAAATTCTTACATGACTAGATTGATAGTGTTTGTAAAAGAAAGAAGCAGAAAGTTCTATGTTAAATGGGGATGTAGCTCAGAGGTAGATTGCCTCTTTTGCATGTATTTGCCCAGCATCCCCAAGCACTGTTTGCTGAGTTTAAGCAAAATAATTTTGCTTCTTTGCTCTAGTGTTACACTACTGGATTGTTAGTGTTTGTTGAACAAAGAAGCAGCAATGCTGCTCAAAATATGGGGATGTAGCTCAGTGTTAGAGCGCATGCTTTGAATGTGTGAGGTCCTGGGTTCAATCCCTAGCACTCCAAGCACTGTTTGCTGAGTTTAAAGCAAGATAATTTTGCTTCTTTGCTCTAGTGTTCACTACTGGATTGTTTAGTGTTTGTTGAACAAAGAAGCAGCAATGCTGCTCAAAAAGTGGGATGTAGCTCAGTGGTAGAGCGCATGCTTCGCATGTATAGGTCCTGGGTTCAATCCCCAGCATCTCCAAGCACTGTTTAATGACTTTCATGTGAGATTAAGAAAGAGAAAAGTGGCTTCTTTTCTCTGAATTGTTACACGACTGGATTGTTCCTGTTTCACACAAAGGAGCAGCAGGGCTGATTGAAATGTGGGGATGTAGCTCAGTGGGTAGAGCGCATGCTTTGCATGTGTGAGGTCCTGGGTTCAATCCCCAGC